>NC_141146.1:106947465-107099250 GCF_053477565.2 Lygodium microphyllum | reverse complement strand
CCATTATTGCTAGATATGATATTATTTTATGAAGATTCTCTATATTTTTTTACAGGAGAGCTCTTGGACTCGAGCTATGGGGGGGAGAATGGAGACAACTCAACTATGATGGAACTTGATTAAGTACAAAATTGGTTAACAAAACATCTAGAGGGAGCTTCCACATTGGTGGAACCGCCTTAATGCAGCTTTGGTGGTGTTTATTTCTATTTCTATTCTATCTTAACCTCCTCCCTAAACACCCTCAAGGCCTATATAAAGAGGCCTTCTCCTTTGTAATTTGCAAGAGAGAGCCAAGAGGCCTTCTTTAGCCCTATTGAGCCTTCCCCATTCTCTCTCATAAGCTTATGCAATTCATTCCCTTTCTATAGCTTATGCATGCTCTACAGTGTAATAAGACCATGCTATTGGTGTCCATATTGTGTATATTGGTTATGTCTTGAGGGTTCTCCATCTCTTGTGCCCTCTTAAGTTTTATTGATTCATCTATTTTTTGTAGTTCTCTCTCTCTCTCTCAGTTTTCCTCTCTTCTCCCTCACAAGCTCCTCTCCCTCTTGCTAGCATTCTAGTCTGCTCTTCCATGACTAGGTGGTGCCCTTACCTCGTTTTCTTTGTGGCAGAAGGGAGTTTGGCATAGTATAGAGGCTGCCATACTGAATTTCCTTTGTCACCCTTATTAGACAACTGGATTGTGAAGTAACTAATGGTTTAAGATTTATACTTGATCCCCCAAGTTGCTTGGGATAGTTGAAATAAGAAAAGTGTGATAAGGGTAGTTGTAAATTAGTCTCTCTCTGGTATTTAAACATATGTTACACCTTGTCACAATCCTACTGCTTTCAACTTGTTGCTAGAAGAATAAGCTATTGCTAACTACCTAAGGAAAATATCAATGATCATTATATATTATTTGAGGATTCATGAAAAGGGCCACCGAAGGATGCCTTACTACGATCGTAATATATGTTATAGAACGAGAAAGTTCTAGATCTAGTAACTATGCTTAGGAAATCACAATGTTTTCTTGATCTAGAAAAGTGAGTTGGCTTGACTCATAATCTATGAGTTTTCATAATTCTTTCAAGAGACATACAAATTTGTGATGCTTGATTTTTCCAAGTTCTCCATATTCTTCTTGTTTTGAAACTTGAAACACTAGTGTGATATTATGAGGTCTCTATGTATATAGAATATTTTTTTATATTGTTGCAAGTAGTCCTTTCATTTTGAAAAATCATGAGAGTTGTGAGCTAAGGGAGTGTATAGACATATTGTTGTTTATTTGATTGAATAATTGGTAATCTTGGAGTATTTTTTTTATCACATCCTATAGTTGACATTATTTGTCGGATGCATACTATCTTTTGATATCATTTTCACATTATCTCATGCAATACAAAATACAAGGTTTCTCAATATTAGGTTCCATTATCCACTAGCCAATGGTATGCCTATACTTAATGAATAATGATACTTGATGGGCACAAGACGAGATGCATGTATCCATTTTTTTGGGAAAGTGAGAAGAGCAAGGTGAGAGACTAGGGTGGCATACAAAGATTCTATGAGATCAACCTAGGGATTACAACATTGTTGTATCATGTAATAGAAGATTTCATAGATGGCGATATTGTTGAGTTGGATATGTAGCTACCCAAAGCCATTATGTATATGCAATTCTTCAATTACCTATGAGAATTCGATGTAAACATCTTACAGAAGTTGTGAGCTTCTGTGTGAATCTTGTTCATCCTATAGATGGTGATGATGATGGAGGCTTTTTATTTATTAATAGTAGTGATGATGGTTGTAGAAATGTGGTTCAAGTCATAGTTTTGCAAGTAGCAATTCATTTTCCCATTTAAATTTATGTTGCATATAGCATAAAAATAATAGACAGCATGTGTTTAAATTTCCATTTAAAATTGGGAAAAAATTGTAGTCTCACATAAATTTAGATATGAGTGACTTGAGTACAAATTTAAACTCACTTGTGGACATTCTTATAAGTTCTTATCAAGGTTATAAAATATCTATGTTGTCTACAATGCCCAACTTGTTTTACTCAAATAATAATAATCCTATTTTTTATGTTTCTTTCCTATTATAACAATCAAGCACATGTGTCCAATATTGTAGGTTGCAATTGCTCTATGATGATTAAATTCATAAGTGATGTAGTGGATGCCATCATGAAGAATGGGAGTGACTTCATCCAATAGCCTTCACCCTATCAAAGCAAGATTAAGTCAAGGATGGATTCAACTCTCAGCAAGGTCTTCCCAACTATTGTAGCACTATAGTTTTGCACCCATATTACCATGACTTTTCCCTCCAACAAGCCATCTACAACATGATGTCATTTCTACTCTAGCTACACCATGTGCATTTAAGATATCATGTATCAAGATGGAATTCTTGGATATGAATGTTGAATGGCACAATTCTACAAATGATAAAAGGGATTTGAAAAACTTAGAATTTGATCATCTTTGGCAATGTTGACAATGACTAATAGGCAATCCTTTTGAGTACCATATCTTACCCTTCCAAATCAGTGAAAAAACACATATTGATCTAATGTTGAATGAGATCACTTGATGAACTTGTTTTCAATTAAAGTATCAATGGACATGGAAACATGATTTTGAGTACCATATCTTACCCTTCCAAATTAAAGTAGCAATCCTTTTGAGTACCATATCTTACCCTTCCAAATCATATTGATCTAATGTTGAATGAGATCACTTGATTAACTTGTTTTCAATTAAAGTATCAATGGACATGGAAACATGCTAAGAAATAGAGGATAATTGTCACATCATTGCAAATTAAGACTATAAGAATTCCAAAATACATTTAAATTTTTTATACTATCATGCTCTTTTAGAGCCATGCTTGGACACTATCTATAAATGTCATGGTAATATCTAAATTCTGATTGCATGTCTCCTTCTTTATTCAAAGCTTGTGCAAGCTCCATGGCATGGATTGAATCATTCATTGCCTTGTTTAAGTGAGCATTCAAAGATTTGGGTCCACTTCTTACATTTTTTGGTAACCTCATCATTGATTGGTATTTTTTTGATGACCTCAACATTGTCACCACATTGAAGATCGTGACACCAACTTTAAGGTAGTTCACAGTGTGAATAATCTTGAGAAGGAACTTCTCATACAACGTACTAGAAAATATACATGTTTTGCAAAAGTTTCTTGAAGCACTACTAGAACATTCCATTATTGTTATTTTGAACTACCATGATTGGATTCATAATCTTGTTCTACTAAAAATTTCTTCCATTAGAGCATAAATGAAATTGTCAAAATTCGTGTAGGTGAATTTATTATCCACCCACCCCTCTAGTACCATTGTGATCTAATAGTTTCCTTTATGTGATGTTATATTGCGATCTTAATTAGAAATATCTCTCTAGCACAATGAGATTGTTCTCAACTTCTCATATCACTATTTATACTTGACTTTTGTGCCACTTTTGGAAGCATGGTCCCTACCAGACGATACGGAAAAGGCAATTTTGCCAAATGTCACTTTAAGGACTTCTTCATCACAAGATATGGCACTCGGGGTTTTTTTGCTCTTAAATCCCAACTTTAAAGTCCGCTCTCACAAGAAGATAAAGAGAATAGAAGAACCATATCCAACTATTTATCCTTGGTATTTTGCCTTTTGGAATTATTTTATGGACATGCATTTGTCTTCACATCATGTATTTTGCAATGTTGACTCAATTTGAGATTACGATAATCATAACCCTTATCTAATAAGAGAGAAGTGGACTTTTCCTCACGTTGTTTTTCTTGGGGAAATTAGAGAGGGGGATGGGTGTGTGAGTGGCCTTTGTGATTACTGGTTGGTTGACATGAGGAATGGGTGGGTGACTGGCTTTTTTGAGTACTGGTTGGTTCACATGAGCGATAGATGGGTGATTAGCTTTTTCTATTACTAGTTGGTTCACTTGGTTGAAAAGGCTTAGGTTACTTCTACACTCTTGACATAGGGAAAATGTGAATGGATATGCATATTTGAATGGGGATGAAGATGTGGAGATAATGGGTGAATTGGGTGGCATGGGGAAATTTTAAACAAAAGGAATATAGAAGCAAACTAGCCATTATAATATTGCATAATAGAAGAAACACCATTGATAACCTGATGTAGGGGAAATAATATATTAAGGAAAAAACCACAAGCCACATTCATATATAATATGCATAAAAGGTCTAAAAGAGGGGAGATTAACTTGACCACAACTCACACATTCGAATTTCTCACTATTGAAATAAAGCATGTAGAAGCTATGCAAGAGAGGAAGATTGACTCAACCTGCTTTCACCTCTTGGACATCAAAACAATCAAATTATGATTAAACAATACTTTTATCTTTTTTCTATAAATCCCAATTTTCATCCTATAAAAAATCCATTTATTTATAAGTTTTCTACTTTCATTTTCCTTTCCAAAAAGTTAAAAAATTAACCTTAGAGTATCTCCTAATATCCAGTTGTAGCATTTTCTTGGAGTTATTTTAATCCACCCATATTTCCAAGGTAATTTTTAAGTTTTTTGTGTTAAGATTCCAAAAATACTTATGTCTTTAAAACACCTAGCATCTATCGTACCTCTGATGCCTTGACACAAATTCCTACATAAGACCTAGGAAAGTGGGGGTTCAATTTTTTGTAGTACATACAACCCCCCATAGGCCCCTACAAAGCTAATTAAATCTCTTTAGGGGTTTTAACTACTATCCATAGACTTTATCATACTATTTTAAATCAAAAGTCATAATGAGACGTACCCACTTGGATAAGAAAAAACCTTCCAAGTGATGATCTTCTCTATTCTCCTTTCAAGATACATGTCAAGTCTCATCAATAAGAAGCTCTTCAAGAGAAAGCTTCTAGTAAGCTTCTAAGTATCATACCACATCTTCTATTTATACTCTTTATATGTGAGTCTAAAATTATAACCATAAATTGTTACATCCATTAATCTCTCATAAGCTCCATCCAAGTACAAAATATCTTATGTGTGCTATAACCTATTTTGTCAAATTGATATAGACTCAATGCTCTACTTTACTTTTTAACTCATGCATCTATATTATGTGGACTATAGGTACTTTCTATGCTACAGTGTAATGTTATCCCCTCTAACATCAAGGAATGGTTTCATTTTTCCTATAATCGTCATGGTATGTCAATCTTTCCTTGGTACATTATTCTCTTACAATTTTTTTCAAACTCATTTCCATATATGTTGCCTATCTATCATTATGAAAGTTTAAAGATATCCTCTTTTTGCACTAAATTTTGTACAATTGCTTGTCACAAATAAGCTCATCCACAACTTGCTAATCATAACATGATTTCTCATTATAAAGATGTTTTAAGAGAAACTTTATTATCGATATGTCTTCCTTATTTTTTCCATTCTCACAAATAATCATACATGTAAAACCAATCTCTACCTATAACAACCTTTCTTCAAAATACACATCACTCTCATTTGAGGTGGTAATATAAAAAGTCTCAATTGTCTCATACTCTTCTTCATTTTTTGCATCATATTCTACTCCAATATCTACATGAGATTTTTGTTTTTGCATCATTCGACTCCTTTCTAGGGATCTCTAACTATTTTCAATTCCTAATGTCAAATCTCAAGCTTCTATAGATATAGACTAATAAAAAATGGATCCATGCATTCTTTTTACCAATCTTATATAGCAATAAATTGGGATATCCAAAATCTAATGGGGTATGCTTCCATCCACCCAAATCAAAGTTGAAGAAAGACCCCACTTGGGGCTTCAATCTAGATTTCAAGAATCTATACCACAATTAATCTCCTTCTCCCTAGAAATGCATCAATTGGAGGTGATAAGAAAAGGAAAAGTCCTCAACAATGTACAACATGGAGACAAAGAAGGGGCAAAGACAAGCAAGGCACTATGTGACCTCTTCAAAAACTACAAGCACCACATCTACAACCTCCTTCAACCCTCTGACAAATACTTGCTCCACTTTGAAGAACTAGTCAACTTGATAATTTGGAATTACTTTAATAGATGTATATTTGTGGAAAACCTTATAAGCCAAAATTGGAAGTATACATCTTAGATTAAAACAAGCTACATTGAATCAAATCAAGGCATGTACTTCATTATAAAATTTGTTCATCACTTGAATAATTCTCTTTCAAGGAAAGCCATGAAAATACATATTTGTCAAAACACTTTGTCGCATGTAGCCCAATATAGCTATTACAAAGTGACTAACCATTACTCTTATCTTTCTCGTTTAGAGCTATACTTATCCAACATAATGCATGTAGTAGACAAAGGTTTTCAATTGTGAAATATTGCTATGTACTACTCTAAATGTTAACTATAGCTTCAAATTATTAAGCTCATGAAGTGGCCTATGCACATTTTCTTTTGCCAAATCAAATGTACCTACTATTGTTGATTATTGAAGCCTTCTACTAAGAAGCCATTGTAGTAGAGAGAAGTTTAAAATTTTTTAACTAGCTATGATCCTATCTAGTCTCATGAAAAGCATAAACCATCCAATTCAATGCATTGCTTACCACTCAAAGTGCAACTGAGTTGCTAATATGGGATGCAAACATCCTTGAAATGACTATTGGAAGAATATATAATTGGTCATAAGGCAAATGGCATCTCTATAATAATATGGCTCAGTAAGTTTACGAAGTTTTCTCTCAAAATAAATTTATGAAGGATAGGGTTCTTTGTTATTTGGATAAAGTTTCTACTCCCCAAAAGATTTTGATATGGAAATTTCCTACCACTTCACTCAAGTGATTCCTCAAAAAATCAAAGATATATTGCAAGAAATATCAATCAAGAAACATTAACTAAGAAAATAGTCAAAAACTTGGTAGTTTTGAATTTTCTAAATCATTAGTTATCAATACTAGAAAAGAACCAATGAGTAGATCATGGTTTTTAATAATCATAACAAATCACCGAGTTGGCACCTACAAATTTATATACAAAACTTATAGGATGATCTTTCTACTAAAACTTTTGTTAAAGAGTATTCTTTTACTCTAACACCAAATTCTATGAGTAGAAAATGATTCCAAATGCAAGGAAAATGATTGCATTTCAAAATCCTCTATGGAAACTCAAGGAAATGACTCTTAACTATGGAGACATTATATTGGACCTTAATGTATTGTTCAATGAGGAAGTAATTACAATTTTGAAGGCTAGATCATAAAGTATGTTGCATCGAGTAAGGATGGACTTGTAGAATGAAGATATTGAATCAATATGCTCAATTGTATTCAAGCTTGATAACAAAAGGATAAGCTTCTATATCGCATCAAACAAACTTGCTTGTATGTTTCATTTAACTTATTCAATTAGAAATATTTGTGTTGAAAATTTTGTAGATATCAAAGAGGAGGAGAAGATTAGATAGTGCAAAGATATTAAAGCAAAGCTCTATTTACTTTCAATATAGTTACAAGCATTTCTTGTGAATGTAGTCTATGGTGACTCAGATCTAATTAGAATCTATATGAGATCAATAAGTTTGCCTAGACGAGAAGTTGTTTTCTTTTTTTGTTGAAGTGCAATATTTCATCATATCCATGTACAAAGCTAATAATAATATCAATGAACATTTACAACACCTACTTGGATAAACTCTCAAGTAGCTACAAAATGTAGAAACACATAACTAGCACTTGGCTAAAACTTTCACAGTAATCTTGATTATGTACTTATTTCAAGGAAAGATACATGGTTGGCAAGGTTGGTGAGGAGTTTGAAACAATGGGTGTGATGGAAAGGCTTTTTGTTGCACCTCCTCCATATCATACCACATTGCTTCTTGTGACCCTCTCTACATCTATGGCTCCCTTGCACAATTGCCCTTGTTGGACCCACTTCTCGATATCTTTGTTCTTGCTCTTACAAAACCCTAAGTTGGTCTTCTTTGTACTAGCACCACCTTCTCTCTCTCTCTCTCTCTCTCTCTCTCTCTAAAATTTTCAAGTCTCGTGTAAGATGCCATTCAATTAGCCAGTCATTATACCCTTCAATCAAGAGCATCTCACCATGTTCCTTGGCGATTGATGATGTTTGGAGTGGCTATGCATGTAAAGAACCATTGTAACACCTTTAATTTTTCCTTATGAACTTCAAATGTAGCAAGCCACTACACGGTTTTTTGATTGAACATTAAAGTTCCTTAGGTTTTTCTTATCAAATTATAAGACGTTCATCAAGGTTACACTACTCTTTTAAGCTTTATTTCCTTGAGGGTTTCACTTTCATCCAATTCGATGACAAACTATAATTTATCACTACATTTTGCAATAGATATATTATAATAAAATACAATTGCTGACTACACCTTATGTAGATCTAGACAATAATTATGGAGCTTGGTAAACTTAATAATCTATGCATTTTTGTCACAAGTTTCAGTGTTTCCACACCAAGAACATGCATTTGATCTCCTATATTACTTTTGGATTCATAAACCAAATCTCTTGTGCATTTTTTGTCCCAACCTTTAGTGTTTCGACACCAAGAATATGTATCGGATCTCATATAAGATCCAAAACCATTTTGTTAAGTAGCCATTGGGCCTAAATTAAATTTCAAGGTTTAGGAAGAGGAATGATTCCATTTCTCTTCAGTACATGATTAAATCCAACCTTCATAACCTTGAATAGTTTGGAGTAATTTCTTGTGCTAATGCCAGCTTTGTCACAAATAGATTGTGCATCCATAGGCGAGAAGGCATTTGAGATATCTTTTAGTATGCACTTAATCACCTTCTTATTCACAATCTTTGCTCAAAGCATCTTCCAATATAGTTGCCATCAACAATCTCCCAATGGATGATCTAAGCTCACCCTCATCTAGGTTTTCATTCTAAGCTACTTTGTATGCTTTGATATGTCGCTTCCACTAGTGATGCTCACAAGTAACTCATTAATTGGCCTTTTCTTTTGTTTGCACTACTTTGTCATCTTACTATTGATCTTTCTAAGGTCATCCAATTGTAGCTTTGTCTCATTGTATAGGATGCCAATGTCATGATTAGTGTCTTATATTATGATAATCTGATTATTTTATTGAGTCATAATTTTATTCAGTTGCTTCACTTTTCCTCAGAGATATTGTATTTAAAGCAGATGTATAGTGATCACATTATGACAAGTTGTTATAATTGTTGCTTGACAATAAGTGATGAACACTTTGAATGTTTGATCATTGAGGCATCTAGTATAACCAAGTAGCCCATTTTTACCCTCACATACATATTTAGGAAAATTCGTGATTCTTGAGAAAATTGGAGATTTATTGGTTAGGGGATCAACTCCATAGATATTCCCGTCAATCTACAAGTCCATATGCTTCAATTCTATCTCCATGTAACTTTAAACAAGTTGAGGATTAACATTAGTACACTTTGTGCTTTTGAAGATTGGGTTGTATTCCACTTCCTCAATATGAAAAGTGAAATTTTCCTTATCGATTTTGCTTATTAGCTTGTACCCCAATTATCCATATATGAATTGATTACACAGAACACAGAGATATGCTTATGAGATGTAATATTCCTATTTGAAAGATATTACTAGACCGACTTTCCATATCCCATGTGAAACTCATGCAAAGGTTATTTTCGGCATTGGAGTTACCAACAGTGCAACCTGTAAATCGTATGCGAGGAATCATGACCTCCGCATTGGCAAACTGGGACCGGGATTCAAACCGCAGGTGAACTCCCTCTTGGGAGGAGGTTAAGAGGATAATGTTGAAATAAATTTCAAATTTTTTAAACTTATCTTCCCCAGTCGTCGATGCGTGGCTAAGGGAAGAGGATGGGCTAGTAGGAGCTCCATGAGGAAAGGAAGGGAGAGGGCCATGCAAGTTACCATGTGGGGGGGAGGTCCCCTCTCCCCCAGACTATAAAAACCCCCCTTTGGGGGGAGTAAAGGATAGGTAGGAGGAATGGAGAGGCTACATCGCTGCAGGAGGCCGTTGTGGAGAGAGAGTGGAGATCGCCACCTGCTTCAAGCCACCAGCCATTGTGCGTGCCCCCATTGGACATCAGCTGCCATCCTCACATGCCGCCGTTGCTAGGACACTGTCCCTTCTCTTCCACTATGGGCTTTTCCTTTTCCACATAGGTTCAGACCCCCCCCTGAAGCTTCTAAGGGGGCTTCTCTAAGCACCCTTCCCATTGGATCTCCATAAGTCCATATTACCCCCGAGATTTAAAGCCCCCTTCCCACCAATCATCTTTAGCCCCCGAGCTTCGAAGAGGAAGCCTATAAGGCCTTCCCATTAGTTCCCCAATAAGCCCTTTCCAGGACTTTGAAGGAGAGGAAGTTACAAAGCCCTTCCCACCAATCATCCCTAGTTCGGGATTTGAAAAGAAGAGGAGAACGCCTATAAACTCCCTTCTCACTAGATCCCCCAATAAGCCCATCCTTACCCCCAGGTCTTTGTGGAAAAGAAGAGGGCTTCCTTAGACCCCCTCCCCACTGGATTCCACATAAGTCCATTCCTACCCCTTTTTCCCCTAGAATTTCAAGCCTCTGTTGCTACAAGGGCCTTCACAAGAACCCTAAGGCCTTCCAAAGCCAAATTCCGCAAGTCGGTACTTTTGTCAAGGAGCCCTACCTCAAAGGGAATTGCGCGTACGAAGGAGACGACCAAAGATCATAAGGCTGCAAACCAAGGCAAGTAATTCAAATCTGCAAAGGCTAACCGGAGGTCGAATTCATGATGGTCCCTAAAAAGTCACAAGGCGCAGCTGTAGGAGGATCATCTCCTAATATTCATGTGGACATTTCACTGAACCCACAAGTCTAGGTTTTCTTCCTATTTTTTATTTACGTCGAAGTATTGCAATTATGCATGGTTAATTCATGGAATTAGGATGCACTTATGCTTGTCAAATCCACCTAGTTTGATGCGAATGAATTACATTGGCTATTTTTAAAAGAAGTAACTCATAAGATGTCTGTGCATTTTTAGCAAGTTGCTTTTGTGCATTGCAAAGTAAAGAATCTAGAACAACTGATGACTATCATTACAAAGTTGAGATTATTGTAGTACACCTTTGAGTATGCATGGAAAGATTAGGTCGCATGTTGCAATTTTTTTTAAATAAATCTTCTTCGTAATGATTCATTAAAAAAAGTAGTTATCAACCATAGGAAATTGCAAGGCATTGAAAGATTCTAGGGCTACATGAAGTAGATTAACTCTAGCTTCGAGTGGCATAAATCTTATTTAACTGCGTAGTAGTTAGGAAAGGGTGCATAATGCCCATTCGTCGTACGAATAATTTCATTTAGAAATGTAGTTAGGGAAAGGCTGCATGGTTTGTTTTAACATAAAACCTTAAAAGCTTAGTGGCATAAATCATGAATGCATGCCCTAGTAGGATCAATGGAAGTTATGCGAATTTTAACATGTGCTTTGGTCTTAACAAGAAAAGAGAGGGATTGCGAATCTAGAGGAAATGAATCTCGTGCTTACGTGAATTATGACGTAATGCAACTAGTTTTTCCCCTCTTTGATCAAGACAATATCTTTAGGAATAGTCCATCCTTGTCATGAGACAAGTAAATTGGATTACCTAAAACACCTAAACCATAAAGGATTCGCATAGGATGGTTAAATCGATACAATATACCCCAAGTGTTAAACTAGGGTTTAGCATGTTAGGGACTTGACCTAGTTGCACTTGTTGCCAAGATGAAACTCTAATACCCTAAAGTCCTACGCACATTCACAGAATGTAGGGACAATTGGACGCACTTGCAGGAAACGATCTAGGGTTTCTACCCTAAAGATCACTCGTTAAAAAGATGAAACTCAGATTGAGTTGGAACCCCTAGGACCAAAGATGTCGGCCTAGTGCAATAACGAATGGATTGGATATGAAGACACCCTAATCCCTATTTCTTATCTAGTCATGATTCCATGATTAGAAGACGCCGTTAGATGGGTGAAATAGTCCCATGGATTAGATGCGACACTTGTGCAACAAGTTGCAACGTCGCATGATCTTGTGGTTTGATCACAAGAGAATGGCCAATTCCTTGGAATGAGAGTGGCAGATTCTTGCACAAGTTTAACTCGTAAGAGGATGAGTAGTCATCCGGTTATAAAATTGCCAAGATAAGAGAATTAGGTATTTGCTTGGAAGCAAAGGACCAATCAATGATTTGGAGCAATATATTCTCCATGATTTACTGTTAATAGAACTTAAGGTATTGGTTAAGTTGGGTTAATAGGGTACGGCCCTTACCCAAGGACATAAGGGATTAACAAACAAACCCTTGGGGATCTTGCTTGGTCGCAATTGATCCCGAATCGAATGCTGGATGCATTCGAAGAGAAGGATTCACTCCTTAGCAGTTGGCCAAATAATGACCACTGGAAATGATTGTGCTTGTAATAGTTTAGAGAGCACTGTTTGCTTTATTTGCTCAAGGAACTAAAGAATGAAAATATATCTAATGCTTCCGGTTGAGGGCCTGAAGGGAGAGGCAACCTCAGTTACCCCCAACTGTTAGCCTGACCCTAACCAAGGGGGTTGTTAGCCGCGCCCGGAAGGTGGACCGAACCCGCCATGTGAGGTCTCTCTATTGAGCACTACTTGGAGCAGGAGGACGCTTGGGTGCCAGGGGGGCTATGGCCGTATATCCCTTGCCTTGCGGGCCCTGCACAAGAGGCCAACGTGACTCGGGATTGGATCTCGAGGCCCGCATACTAGTCTATGGGCTGAATCTTGGATTAGTAACCCCTGTGGATTGCTGGATAGCCTTCGAGCGGATTATGGATAAGCCTACGGGATGGACTTTATGAATGTATTCCAAAGATAAATATGGTAGCCTGTTGAAAAGAAACTTTTTTGACACTGCTTTTCTATGTCAACTGCTAAGATTACATGAAGGAACTAGTGTCTAACGGGCTAATTAAGGAAGATGCTTGATGCATATCCAACTAAATTTGGTAGGTAATTAGACAACTAAAACAACCCGAGGAAAGTGTGTGGATGTTTCCATGGGTCCATTGTAATATTTCCGCGTACTGCCTACCGTAAATATTAACTCCCCGCTCTCATCGTAAACTCGTGCAAAGATTATCACCAGTGCCAGCAGCCATACGCGAGAAATGGAGACACTCCACCTTAGGAAAATAAGGCCGGGGATTCAAACCGCATAGCCGCGGGAAAACAGCCTCTTGGGAAGAGGTCAAGAGGATAAGATAATTACAAATTTTTTTATTATCTTCCCCAGCCGATGTGTGGCTGGGGGAAAGGGATGGGCTAGCATGAGGGAGGTGAGAGGGAGAGAGCCATGCAAAGGGCCACGTGGGGAGGTCCCCTCTCCCCCCTTGGACTATAAGAACCCCCTCTTGGGAGGGGGGAAAGGGAGGCGTGAGAGGGAGGACGTGCTGAACGGCCGTGTGGACGTGAGGGAGGTGGACGGGCTGCTACTGCCGTGAAGGGAGCTGGAGGGAGGTGCCGGACGTGGGAGCTGGTCGCCGTGCTGGAGAAAGGACGGGCTGCTGCCGCCGTCGGGAGAGGGGAAGGAGACCAGGCCGTCGCCACGTAAAGGTAGCCGCCAGCTGCCAGCCGCCCGCCTGACTGCCCAGTCCGCCGCCGCCTGGAATTCGACTTCCCCCCCCCCCTGGGACGTGCTGAGAGAAGCTTCTTAGAAGCTTCTCTAAGAAGCTTCTAAGGGGGCTTCTTAAGCCCCCCCTTCCCACTAGTCCATTCATACCCCCCCGGAATTTGAAGAGAAGAAAGTGACGAGCCTTCTCACCAATCACCCAATAAGTCCATCCGAGACTTTGAAGAAGAGGAGGCTACAAGGACCCCTTCCCACCAGTCATCCATGGGCCGGGATTTTGACGAATAAGAGAGGAAGCCCATAAAGGCCCCTCCCACTAATCACTTACAAGGCCGGTCCTTGGATTTTAGGGAAGGAGAAGAAGAACTCTAAAGTCTCCATTCTTGCAAGGCCCATTCGCAAGAGCCCTTTTCCGCGAACATCATCGTAAGGCCCACAAAATCCTTCCTACACCCGGAATTTCGAGGTGGATTAAAGTTCTCAAACCTCCATTGTCCAAAGGACCTCATAAGAACCCTAAAGCCTTCCCAAGTCAAATTCCGCAAGTCGGAACTTCGGTCAAGGAAGCCATATCTCAAAGGAAATTGCGCATACAAGGGAGACGGACCAAGGTCATAAGACTGCAAGCCAAGGCCAAAGTTGAAATCCACAAAGGCTAACTGGAGATCGAAATTCGCGATGGCCTCTAAAAAGATCACAAGGTGCGATGCGGAAGGTTCATCTCCGAGTATACAAGTGGACATTTCCCGGAATTCACAAGTCCAGGTTTGATCTATTTGGATTCCACACAAAAGTATTGAATTAATCACGATAACTTCACGGATTAGGAAGCACTCATGCATGTTTGAATTCAACTAGTCAAGTTAAATGCAATTGGGACATGAATTGGCTATTTGAACATTATTAGAAATAGCTTAAGATTTGGAAATTGATCATCGGTACGTTCAAAGGAATGAATGAAAAGAGCATAAGGTGTCTATGAAATTGTAGGACCTTATCAGCAAGTTTCCTTTTTGTATATTCAAAAGTGACGAGCCTAGGACAACTATTGCCTCATTTCAAGGTTGAAATTATTGAGGTACACCTTTTTGCTAGGCATGGAAAGATTAATGGCATGTCCCGTCTTTGGATAGATCTTCCTTGTAATGATTCATGAGGAAAAGTTAACACCCATAAGATGTTTTTCGAAAAGGAATAGAAGGGCACGAAATTGATCTATGGACTTGCAAGAGGCATGATTATTTGATGTAAGTCCTAGTAGGACCTAGGAAAGTTAGTGTCCAGATAATCAGGCATTTTTACTCTGCCAAGAAAGGATAGGGTTATTGAGAACCATGTGTTGCGTAGAAGCAGCGAATCGCATGTTTACACGTATAGGTGTAGTTGTAACTATTGATCTAGTTTATCACCTTTGGGAAAGGTTCATCCTTGTCGCAAGACAAGTATATTGTGTTGTCTAAATCACCTAAACCACAGGGATTCATATGGGCATGGTTCAGTCGATATGATAAGTATCCTAAGTGTTAACTAGGGTTTAGTGCAATAATAATTCGACCTAGCCTTAGACAAAAACCGTGAATCTAAAGATCTTACACGTTCAGGAAATGTCGAAGCAATGGGATGTTCATACAAGAAATGATCTAAGGTTTTATCCTAAGGATCATTCGTTTTAATGATGGAACCCCGACGGAGTTGCCTATTTTTAGGATCATGAGCCAACATAATTAGGAATGGGTTAGAGGATACCCAATAAAGCCCTGCTACTCGGCTGGAGGTAAATTACGTGACCGAAAAACGCTAAGAAATGGGTGGAATGATCCCGTGAAATTAGAAGCAATACATGTGCAATTAAGCTGCAACATTGTAGTATAGACTTGAGACTTGTCCACAAGAGAGTTTTGTCATCTCTCGAAATGAGGTTGGCAAGTTATTGAAGGAATTTAACTTACAAGAGGATGAGTAATCATCATGTTACTCACTTTCCTTGGGGAATAATTGCCAAGGGAAAGGAAAGTTAGGTATTTGTAAAGGACCAGACAATAAACTAAAGCGACATGGTTGCTGGATCCTGCCACAACAAAACCTAATGTATTGGTAGGGTATGAACCTAACCCAAGAATGATAGGAATCTTGCCAAGTTGCAATTGATTCCGGAGCGAATGCGGGTTGCATTCGGAGAAAAGGAGTCACTCCTTAACAGTTTGCTAGCTAAACGACCATTGAAATTGATTGTGCTTGTAACAGTTTAGAAAGGACTATTTGCATTGTTTGCTCAATGAACTAAAGGATGAAAAGATATCTAAATACTTCAGGTTGAAGCGTGAAGGGAGAGGCAGCTTCAGTTACCCCCGACTGCCTGCCTGACCCTAACCAAGGGGGTTGTTAACCGCGCCGGGAACGTGGACCGAACCCGCCGTGAGAGGTCTCTCCGTTGAGTTCTTCTTGGAGCAGGAGGACGCTTGGGTGCAAGGGGGGGCTCTGGCTGTAAATCCCTCGCCTTCCGGGCCCTGCACAAGAGACTAACGTGACTCGGGATTGGATCTCGAGGCCCGCATACTAGTCTACGGGCGGAAACTTGGGTTAGTGATCCCTGGTGGATTACTGGATAGCCTTCGGGCGGATTATGAAAACACCTACAGGCGGGAACTCCTTGTATTTCAAAGATAAAAGGATAAAATGATAACAAAGAAGTTGTTTGGCATTGTTTTCTTTATGTCCTGTGATAAGATTACGTGAAGGAACCAGTGCTTAACAGGGTTAATCAAGGAAGCTGTTTGTTATATGTCAAACTAATGTGGTAAGTAATTACATAACTAAAACAAACCGAGGAAAGTGCGGAGGATGGACCATGGGTCCGTCCTACGGATGGGTGGTCTCGGTTAGCCGGGAACTTTTCTCAAAGTCTTCGACGAACAGAAGGATGATCAACATCACCGAAACAAGTAGTGAGAACGATGACTTGGAATTACCGATTACCCGATTCACGCTGTTTTAGGGGAACGGAATGGGACTATGCCTTTTGGCAGAGAGGTCGAGCCTTGCATCCCTCTCGTTTCCCATTCTCCTTGAACCAAGTGCAGCATGAATCCGCTTCAGACCTGGCGTTTCTGCGTAAAGTAGTTCGATCAGGTCTGACGCTAGTCGCTGTTAGTACAATGACCAAACAATTCCAGTCGATCCTAGTGGGAACGGCCAGGACGCTTCCGTTACGTGGCAGACGCGGAAAGTCCTAGATTGCAAAACCCGCAACATTCCGTGGGAGTGCCGGGTGGAGTTTTCTAGACAACCTTTCCGATGGACTGCTAAGACGTGTCCTAGAGGATTCTAGTGGACACGTTACAGTTGGTATCAGAGCAAACCAACAAAGGATTTGTTTTAGGAAATTTTAATAAGAGGAAGTAAAGCAAATGTTGTGTCCCAAACATTTCCTTACTTTGAATGCTGTCTTGCAGAATTACGAGGCGTGGAACAAGTTTTTGGTGTTCCGGATCATGTTTATGACTGCAATGCACTCTCCGCATTATAGGCAGAGAATTGAAATGATGAACATCCTAGACCGCATTTACAATCCATCACCTGTGTACGTGGAATGGAGATGGATGGGTGTTATAGGGGTCTATTACATAACTGCCTATCAACCTGCGTACCTTCAAATTAACTTGAAGAGAATCAAGTGGATGGAGGATTTGAAGATCGTGAAGCTGTTCGTCTTTATTGAGGCTCACGCAAACGCGACCCTACGGGTTGGAGGTCGAAGGGTTAACCAGAATAAGTATGTGTACGGGGAAGTGATTCAAAGAATCCCTGCCGACCGAATCAAGGTTTTGGGACGTCATGTGAAGAAGGGATATCAAAGGAAAAGATACCCTAATCTTCCAATGAACTATCGATTCCTGAAAATCGATGACCCCAATCCGTACTATTACTCAGTTCCTGTAGCTAAATGCAACAACATCTTATTCTCCTCGAATTGATGTATTAACTTGTTCCATCGCCCCAAGAAATAATTGTAAGGGCTATGCTGATATGAAAGGAATAAAACTTTTTCCCGATTGTCTTGACTATGAATATTGACGTAAAGTGATTTGGTCACTTGGCTGAAGGAATACGTGGACGTAGTTTCTGAAGAGTTAACAGAACTCCCACTTCAAAGAGAAGTAGATCATGAGATCAAGCCAGTAATAGGAGCTGTGCCAATTGTGAAGAGAACCTATAGTATGTCTATATCGGAAGCAATTGAGTTGAAGGAACAACTCAAGCAACTACTAGATTAGGGCTACATCCGTCCTAGCAGTTCACCATGGGGAGCTCCAGTCCTATTCCAGAAAAAGAAAGATAGGACACTTCGACTATGTATTGATTACCGTGGGTTGAATTAATCAACAGTCAAGAACAAATATCATGTTCTTAGAATAGAGGAGCTTCTTGATCGCCTTCAAGGTGCAAAGATCTTCTCCAAGATTATCTCAGGTCAGGTTACTATCAAATCAGGATCAAGGATGAGGATATTCCAAAAAAAAAACGGCCTTCAATACAAGATATGGGCACTTTGAATTCTTGGCTATGTCATTCGGCCTTACAAATGCACCTGCCACCTTCAATAGATTAATGCAGGATATTTTTAGGCCATATCTTGATGATTTTGTGCTTGTCTTCTTCGACGACATTTTAGTCTATTCTAAACAGGAAGAAGATCATGAACCCCAACTACGGATTGTGTTGGAAACAATGAGGTCTCATAAGCTGTATGCAAAAATGAAGAAGTGTGCATTCCTCAAACATCAGAATGATCATCTAGAATTCATCATATCGGAAAAAGGAATCTCAGTGGAGCCAGCCTAAGTTAGAAATGTTCTAGGATGGCCAAATACCAACAACTGTCAAAGAAATACTCAGCTTTCTTGGATTGACAAGATGGTATAGGGTCTTTATCAAAAACTATGCCTTGATTGCAGCACCTTTGAAAGACTTACTGAAGAAGCAAACATTGCATGGTTAACTGCCGAACAAACTAGCTTCGATAGGTTGAAGCAAAGTTTGGTATCAGCACCGATCCTAAAACTTCTAGACCACAGTAAGGAGTAGAGGTAGTAACTGATACTAGCATGCTTGCCTTAAGATATGTGCTCATGTAGGAAAATCATCAGCATATTCTTCAAGGAAATTGAAGAGTCACGAAAAGAATTATGCCACGCATGATCTGGAGTTATTAGCTGTCATCCATGCTCTAAAGCTTTGGAGACACTACCTTTTGGGTAACAAGTTTACTCTAGTAACAGATCATAAGAGTCTCAAATGGATTTTTACCCAGAACGAGCTCAACATGAGGCAACGTCGATGGATTGAAGTATTGGAGGAATATGATTTTAAGATCAAGTACCGACCTGGAAAGGAGAATGTAGTTGTTGATGCACTCAATCGCAAGGCATTCCTTAATTCACTAATCTTGCAAAATCTATCAATAGCTAGATCTCTAGCTACAGAGGTGTCCATGCCAAACGACCTAATACTTGAGCTAGCTAGAGAGGAAGGATGCCATGATCTAGCGTATCAAAGGATGCTAAGGGAAGTCTCTATCAAGGACCAGGAACAAAAGCTAGAGGCTAAGTATCGTGAATTCTCTGTCAGTAGTGGACTTGTCTACTATAGGACGAGAGTATGTATACGAGTAAGCCAATTATTTAAAAAAAGAAGATATTGTGCGAAGCTCATGATTTCATTTTATCGGGACATCAAAAGCTGCGAAGGATAGATAGAAGGCATACACGGATTTGAAGTATCAAGATAGAATATTTGAGGAAGGAGACATGGTCTTCATTCACGTATGCCCAAGGAAGAATTCTCTATCCTTAGGAGATTGCAGGAAGCTAAGTCCAAGGTATTGTGGACCATACAAGATCCTCAAGTGCTTAAGACCTAATGTTTATAGACTGCAATTCCCTGAAAACCTAAAGGTTCATAAATGTATTCCATAACAGTCTATTGAAGAATGAAGTATGTACCTAATCCTAGTCATGTACTTGATGACCAACAAATTGTAATGCCTAGTCAAGGAGTTCTTGAACTAAGGCCGGACAAGATTTTAGATGCTAGGGTGAGACAACTGAGATCCAGAACCTTGAGAGAATGCCTCGTCCAGTGGAAAAATTATCCCAAGGAGGATGCTACCTGGATGGATGAAAGCTCTCTCAATCTCGATATCCCCAGTTTATCTCGAGATGAGGACATCTCGATTCTTCTAAGGGGGAGAGAATGTAATATTTCCGCGTACTTCCTACCGTAAATATTAACTCCCCGCTCTCATCGTAAACTCGTGCAAAGATTATCACCAGTGCCAGCAGCCATACGCGAGAAATGGAGACACTCCACCTTAGGAAAATAAGGCCGGGGATTCAAACCGCATAGCCGCGGGAAAACAGCCTCTTGGGAAGAGGTCAAGAGGATAAGATAATTACAAATTTTTTTATTATCTTCCCCAGCCGATGTGTGGCTGGGAGAAAGGGATGGGCTAGCATGAGGGAGGTGAGAGGGAGAGAGCCATGCAAAGGGCCACATGGGGAGGTCCCCTCTCCCCCCTTGGACTATAAGAACCCCCTCTTGGGAGGGGGGAAAGGGAGGCGTGAGAGGGAGGACGTGCTAAACGGCCGTGTGGACGTGAGGGAGGTGGATGGGCTGCTGCTACCGTGAAGGGAGCTGGAGGGAGGTGCCGGACGTGGGAGCTGGAGGGAGGTGCCGGACGTGGGAGCTGGTCGCCGTGCTGGAGAAAGGACGGGCTGTTGCCGCCGTTGGGAGAGGGGAAGGAGACCAGGCCGTCGCCACGTGAAGGGAGCCGCCAGCTGCCAGCCGCCCGCCTGACTACCCAGTCCGCCGCCGCCTGGAACTCGACTTCCCCCCCCCTGGGACGTGCTGAGAGAAGCTTCTTAGAAGCTTCTCTAAGAAGCTTCTAAGGGGGCTTCTTAAGCCCCCCCTTCCCACTAGTCCATTCATACCCCCCCGGAATTTGAAGAGAAGAAAGTGACGAGCCTTCTCACCAATCACCCAATAAGTCCATTCGAGACTTTGAAGAAGAGGAGGCTATAAGGACCCTTCCCACCAGTCATCCATGGGCCGGGATTTTGACGAATAAGAGAGGAAGCCCATAAAGGCCCCTCCCACTAATCACTTACAAGGCCGGTCCTTGGATTTTAGGGAAGGAGAAGAAGAACTCTAAAGTCTCCATTCTTGCAAGGCCCATTCGCAAGAGCCCTTTTCCGCGAACATCATCGTAAGGCCCACAAAATCCTTCCTACACCCGGAATTTCGAGGTGGATTAAAGTTCTCAAACCTCCATTGTCCAAAGGACCTCATAAGAACCCTAAAGCCTTCCCAATTCAAATTCCGCAAGTCGGAACTTCGGTCAAGGAAGCCATATCTCAAAGGAAATTGCGCATACAAGGGAGACGGACCAAGGTCATAAGACTGCAAGCCAAGGCCAAAAGTTGAAATCCACAAAGGCTAACTGGAGATCGAAATTCGCGATGGCCTCTAAAAAGATCACAAGGTGCGATGCGGAAGGTTCATCTCCGAGTATACAAGTGGACATTTCCCGGAATTCACAAGTCCAGGTTTGATCTATTTGGATTCCACACAAAAGTATTGAATTAATCACGATAACTTCACGGATTAGGAAGCACTCATGCATGTTTGAATTCAACTAGTCAAGTTAAATGCAATTGGGACATGAATTGGCTATTTGAACATTATTAGAAATAGCTTAAGATTTGGAAATTGATCATCGGTACGTTCAAAGGAATGAATGAAAAGAGCATAAGGTGTCTATGAAATTGTAGGACCTTATCAGCAAGTTTCCTTTTTGTATATTCAAAAGTGACGAGCCTAGGACAACTATTGCCTCATTTCAAGGTTGAAATTATTGAGGTACACCTTTTTGCTAGGCATGGAAAGATTAATGGCATGTCCCGTCTTTGGATAGATCTTCCTTGTAATGATTCATGAGGAAAAGTTAACACCCATAAGATGTTTTTCGAAAAGGAATAGAAGGGCACGAAATTGATCTATGGACTTGCAAGAGGCATGATTATTTGATGTAAGTCCTAGTAGGACCTAGGAAAGTTAGTGTCTAGATAATCAGGCATTTTTACTCTGCCAAGAAAGGATAGGGTTATTGAGAACCATGTGTTGCGTAGAAGCAGCGAATCGCATGTTTACACGTATAGGTGTAGTTGTAACTATTGATCTAGTTTATCACCTTTGGGAAAGGTTCATCCTTGTCGCAAGACAAGTATATTGTGTTGTCTAAATCACCTAAACCACAGGGATTCATATGGGCATGGTTCAGTCGATATGATAAGTATCCTAAGTGTTAACTAGGGTTTAGTGCAATAATAATTCGACCTAGCCTTAGACAAAAACCGTGAATCTAAAGATCTTACACATTCAGGAAATGTCGAAGCAATGGGATGTTCATACAAGAAATGATCTAAGGTTTTATCCTAAGGATCATTCGTTTTAATGATGGAACCCCGACGGAGTTGCCTATTTTTAGGATCATGAGCCAACATAATTAGGAATGGGTTAGAGGATACCCAATAAAGCCCTGCTACTCGGCTGGAGGTAAATTACGTGACCGGAAAACGCTAAGCAATGGGTGGAATGATCCCGTGAAATTAGAAGCAATACATGTGCAATTAAGCTGCAACATTGTAGTATAGACTTGAGACTTGTCCACAAGAGAGTTTTGTCATCTCTCGAAATGAGGTTGGCAAGTTATTGAAGGAATTTAACTTACAAGAGGATGAGTAATCATCCTGTTACTCACTTTCCTTGGGGAATAATTGCCAAGGGAAAGGAAAGTTAGGTATTTGCAAAGGACCAGACAATAAACTAAAGCGACATGGTCGCTGGATCCTGCCACAACAAAACCTAATGTATTGGTAGGGTATGACCCTAACCCAAGAATGATAGGAATCTTGCCAAGTTGCAATTGATTCCGGAGCGAATGCGGGTTGCATTCGGAGAAAAGGAGTCACTCCTTAACAGTTTGCCAGCTAAACGACCATTGAAATTGATTGTGCTGGTAACAGTTTAGAAAGGACTGTTTGCATTGTTTGCTCAATGAACTAAAGGATGAAAAGATATCTAAATACTTCAGGTTGAAGCGTGAAGGGAGAGGCAGCTTCAGTTACCCCCGACTGCCTGCCTGACCCTAACCAAGGGGGCTGTTAACCGCGCCGGGAACGTGGACCGAACCCGCCGTGAGAGGTCTCTCCGTTGAGTTCTGCTTGGAGCAGGAGGACGCTTGGGTGCCAGGGGGGGCTCTGGCTGTAAATCCCTCGCCTTCCGGGCCCTGCACAAGAGACTAACGTGACTCGGGATTGGATCTCGAGGCCCGCATACTAGTCTACGGGCGGAAACTTGGGTTAGTGATCCCTGGTGGATTACTGGATAGCCTTCGGGCGGATTATGAAAACGCCTACAGGCGGGAACTCCTTGTATTTCAAAGTTAAAAGGATAAAATGATAACAAAGAAGTTGTTTGGCATTGTTTTCTTTATGTCCTGTGATAAGATTACGTGAAGGAACCAGTGCTTAACAGGGTTAATCAAGGAAGCTGTTTGTTATATGTCAAACTAATGTGGTAGGTAATTACATAACTAAAACAAACCGAGGAAAGTGCGGAGGATGGACCATGGGTCCGTCCTACGGATGGGTGGTCCCGGTTAGCCGGGAACTTTTCTCAAAGTCTTCGACGAACAGAAGGATGATCAACATCACCGAAACAAGTAGTGAGAACGATGACTTGGAATTACCGATTACCCAATTCACGCTGTTTTAGGTGAACGGAATGGGACTATGCCTTTTGGTAGAGAGGTCGAGCCTTGCATCCCTCTCGTTTCCCATTCTCCTTGAACCAAGTGCAGCATGAATCCGCTTCAGACCTGGCGTTTCTGCGTAAAGTAGTTTGATCAGGTCTGACGTTAGTCGCTGTTAGTACAATGACCAAACAATTCCAGTCGATCCTAGTGGGAACGGCCAGGACGCTTCCGTTACGTGGCAGACGCGGAAAGTCCTAGATTGCAAAACCCGCAACATTCCGTGGGAGTGCCGGGTGGAGTTTTCTAGACAACCTTTCCAATGGACTGCTAAGACGTGTCCTAGAGGATTCTAGTGGACACGTTACATCCATCCTACGGATGGGTGGTCCTGGTTGGCCGGGAACTTTTTTCAATCATAAAGGACAGTGAGGAGATCTTCTTGAAGGAAATGAATAGCAAGGGCGCTGACCTAGAGTCTAGGTTATAATAATCCCAATTTATGCTATTTTAGGGGAACAGAATGGGACTATGCCTTATGGCAGAGAGGTCGAGCCTTGCATCCCTCTTGTTTCCCATTCTCCTTGAACCAAGTGTAGTGTGAACCCGCTTCGGCCCTAGCGCTTCTATGTAAAGTAGTTTGCTTGGGGTTCGATGCTAAATGCCATTTAGGAAATGACCATTAGGAGAAACCCTGATTCAGGTCGATCCTAAGTGGGAGCAGCCAAAATACTTTCGCTATGTGGCAGACGCAGAAAGCCCTAGATCACAAACCCCGTAACATTCCATGGGAGTGCCGGGCGGAGCTTTCTAGACCTCCTTTCCGATGGACTGCTAAGACGTGTCCCGACGAAAACAGGTGGACACGTTACATGAGAATAAGGGATTTGATATCTATGAAGTGAGATTGGAGTGGAATCAATAGACATAGAGATAGACAGATTATGTGTATAGAGGTAAACTAGACAAGTACAAATAGACATTCTAAGACAAGCACATAGAGAGGCTAATGAAATTAGTTAGTTGGGTGATCAAGCAATAAAATGACCTAAAATATTATCATGCAAGCTGGAAACATCGGTATCACTAATAAAGGCATCCAAACATGATGCATTTTGCACTAAAAATAGTAGCACTTCTTCAAGTTGTTCTGGCAAAGTTCCTTCATTGAAATCCAACTTACTAGTTGTACTATCTTTCTTTACATCAGTAAGAGAACCAAGAAAATCATGCCTAATGACATCTTCATTGCAGAAGCCATAATCTTCAAGCTTATCATCCATAAAAGTATCATCTTCTTGAATACATAGCTGAACTTCTTGATCACCAATCTAATTGTCTTCATTGTTTATAACTTCTAGCTTGGCTTCTTCTTGGTTAAAGCTAATTCGAGACTCATTATGATAATTTGAGAAATACCAAAATATAAAAAATACCGTGAGATTATTGATGCAAAGTGTGTGATGATCAACTCTCCCATTGGCAAGTTGCTCTATTGGGTTTGGGGCACTTGAGGATTCTTGGCTTCTTTTGCTCTTATCCTCTCTCACTCCCTTTACCTCAATCTCTATCAAGATTATGGGTAAAAAGCACCAATCATCATCATCACTTGAACTTGAATTGGAATCCAAAACATCTTCATATATTTTCTTAAGCTTTTCAATTGCTTTAAGTAATCTCCCCATATGCTTAACACTTGAAGAAGATCTGATTCCTTGCCTTCATGATCATCATGCCATTCATAAGCATCATGAAGATGTAATATTTCCACAAGAAATATTAATGAATTTTAACCTTTACATGCTCATGCAAAAGCAGCTGAAAATATTCTCCCTGTGACTAGAAGAACCCTGGGCTAAAAAACCCACCTTCACGTGTTAATAAACTCCAAATGCACGGTGCATAAGAAGCCGCGGCTTGAAGACCGCAAAGCTGCGTGAGAACACCCTTCTTGAAGAAAGGGGCAATTGGATAATTGGTAAGATTAAGGCAATTTTTTTAAATTAATTACCCCTCCCCTCAGCCGATGCATGGCAGGGGGAGAGGGAGTGTGTGGAGCAATGAGTTAAGTGGAGAGAGGGAGGAGTGGGGTGTGTGGAAGCATGAGGGGGGAGGCATGCACAAACCATGTGTGTGGCTACCTCTCCCCCCCTAACCTATATAACCTCCCCCTTAGAGCTTGGGGGGCAGCATGAACGAGGAGAGAGAAGGAATGACTGTCGCTTGCCGTGAAGAGCACTGCCACCACACGCCGCCTGTTGCCGCCCACGATCATCCTCATCATTGTCCACCTTGGAGTTGATCTCCTCCCCTTCAATCATTAACCCCCCCCCCCCCCCCAACGCTTTCTGTAAGAAGCAGAAGCTTCTTAAGGATACAGCTTCCATAAGCCTTGTGCACGCAACCTTATCCCTGATCTTTTAAAAACCCACATCTATAAAGGGGATTCCTACGCAAGAAGGAAAGAAGGAAGATTTTGAGGCGGTTTTGTGCCAAATCTTGAAGGAAGATTTTGATTCCTACGCTTAAATTTCATGAGGAAGTTATGAATACAAATCACGCATCCATCTTACAAGTTTTAAATTGCATGTTGCTCTTGCTTGCATTTCCAAAGTGACAATCCCGATTCCATATTGCATGAAAATTTGTTTAAATTCACCCTTGTCTTCGTTGCATGAAAGAAAAAGCGCATAATGCATCTAGGCCATGATTTCCTAGATATGCTTCGTAAGAGATATTCATTAAACATCCGTTAGAATGTTGTCCAAGGTCTTGCGTGGTATGAAAAGGAAACCATGAACTTGCATGTTGCATGCGAAGATGCTTGTAGAATGGATTAAGTCAACATTAGTCTTATAATATTCGTCATACATGAACTTCATTCATCAAAGTTGTATCTAGAAAAGGTTGCATGTTACATATTTGTCATGCATGAACTTCATTCATCGAAGTTGTATCTAGAAAAGGTTGCATATCATATTAAAGCCTGAAATTCAGTTGCATTAAACAAAAGGTTGTAGGCATAGTTCCTTAATGTAAATCTTTGTAGGTTTTATGCAAGTTATTCTCCAATTTGTAATTCGTCATGACTTTAGCAAGAAAAGAAAGGGTTATTGCAAACCTTATAGTACATAGAGGTAATGAATCACATATTTACATGTAATGTGATGTCTTGCAACTATTTACACCTTTAAAACAAGTTTAGCATCTCTAAGCAAAGATTGTTCTTGTCGCAAGACATTTACATAATGTTAGATAGATCACTTGTAATGGCATAACCCACATGGGATTCTTAGAAGCATAAGTAGATAGTACAATGAACACCTCGAAGTGCTAGCTAGGGTTTAGCATGTTAGAAATTTTGCCTAGTATCACACTTGAACGCCAATTCAAGAACTTTTGATCCCAAAGGATCCAACCCACATTCACGAAATGTTTGGGTTAATTGGATGCCCATACACTAACGATCTAGGACTTTACCCTAAGGATCAAATGACCCAATACTAGACTTCCAATTGAGTCTAGAAACCCTAGGGCCAAACATTATTGGCCTAGCAAGGTTAGGGATTGGGTTGGGTAAGAAGACACCACAAATGCTACATCTCAACTAAACATATTTCTTGACCAAGAAACGCCGTTGATGGGTGAAATGATCCCATGAGTTAGGTGCGACACTTGTGCAACAAGTTGCAACGTCGCATGGCTTTGTGGTTTTATCACAGGATATATTTGCCACTCCTTGAAATAAGGTTGGCAGGTTCTAGCGCAAGTCTAACTTGCAAGAGGATGAGTAGTCATCCTGCTACTAAGTTGCCAAGTTAAGGTAACGAGCAATTGACAAATCAAGTTAGAGCGACAAAGTCACCAAGATTTACTGTTTGAATTTAAGGAACCTAAGGTGTTGCTAATTTTGATTGACAGGGTATAAACCCTAACCCAAGGAAAAAAGGGTAATCAAGCAATGAACCCTTGGGGATCTTTCCAAGTCGCAATCGATCCCGGATCGAATGCTGGATGCATTCGGAGAGAAGGATTCACTCCCTAGTAGTTGGCCAAATAAATGACCATTGGATTGATTGTGTTTGTACAGTTTAGGAGCACTGTTTGTATTTCTTTGCTCAAAGAACTAAAGATGGAAAAATAACTAATGCTTTAGGTTAAAGGCCTGGCGGGAGAGGCAGCATCAGCTATCCCGACTGTCTGCCTAACCCTGACCAAGGGGGTTGTTAGCCACGCTGCGAATGTGGACCAAACCCGTCTCGCGAGAGGTCTCTCCGTTGGGCGCTACTTGGAGCAAGAGGACGCTTGGGTGCCAGGGGGCACTGGCCGTAAATTCTATGCCTTCTGGGTGCTGCACAAGAGGCCGACGTGACTGAGGATTGGATCTCAAGGTCCACATAGTAGTCTACGGGCGAAATCTTGGATTAGTAATCCCTATGGATTATGGATTGCCTTCACGCGGATTATGGATTAGCCTTCGGGCTGGATTATTATATGATGTATTCCAAAGATAAATAAGATAAATTGTTGAAAAGGAACTTGTTTGACATTGTTTTTCTATGTCAGTACTAAGATTACATGAAGGAACTAGTGTCTAATTGGCTAATTAAGGAAGCTATTTTTGCATGTCAAACTAAATGTGGTAGGTAATTAGACAACTAAAGAAACCTTGAGGAAAGTGCGGCGGATGTGGCCATGGGTCCATCCAATGCATGGGTGGTCCCAGTTGGCCGGGAACTTTTCTCAAACGAAATCGACAGCAAGGAACTTTTCTCAAAGGAAATGAACAGCAAGGAACGTTGACCTAGAGTCTAGGTTACTAAAATCCCAATTTATGCTGTTTTAGGGGAACGGAATGGGACTATTCCTTATGGGCAGAGATGCCTCTTGTTTCCCATTCTCCTTGAACCAAGTGCAGCATGAATCCACTTTGACCCTGACGTTTTTGTGTAAAGTAGTTTGCATGGGGTTTGATGCTAGCTACCGTTCTAGGAATTTGACCACTAGGGAAAACCTTGAGTCAGGTCGGTCCTAAGTGGGAACAGCCGGAATGCTTTCACTTTGTGGCAGACTCGGGAAGACCTAGATTGCAAACCCCCTGACATTCCGTGGGAGTGCTGGGCAGCACTTTCGGGACTCCCTTCCTGATGGGCTGTTAAGATGTGTCCTATGAGCAAAAAGGTGGACACATTACAGTTGGTATCAGAGTGAACCAATGAGGAACTAATGTTTTCAAGGAAACTTAATGTGGAAGAGTAGAGAAAATTTTGATGTTAAGATCGTCTCCTTACTTACTTATCAATGCTGACTTGTAGAGTCATGAAGCATGGAACAGATTCTTGGTGTTCCAAGTTATGTTTATGACCATGATGTGTACTTCAGATTATCAACGGAGGATCGATATGATGAATATCCTAGACCACATCTACAATCCATCGCCTCTGTACATGGAGCGGAGATGGATGGGTGATTCAGGAATCTATTGCATAGCTGCCCACCGATTTGCGTACCTTTGAACCAACCTAAAGAGAATCAAGTGGTTGGAGGACTTGAAGATCGTGAAGCTGTTCACCTTTGTTGAGACTCATGCAAACACAACCCTACATGTTGAAGGTCGAAAGGTCAAGCTAAACATGTATGTGTACGAGGAAGTGACCCGAATAATCCATGCCAACAAAATCAAGGTGTTGGGACATTACGAGAAAAACGAGTGCCAAAGGAAAGGATACCCTAATCTTCCAATGACCTATCGATTCCTGAAAATCCATGACCCCAATCCATACTATTACTCAGTTCCCGTACGTGAATGTAATACAACCTTATTCTCCCCAAATTAATGTATCAACTTGTTCCATCTTCCCAAGAATAATTGTACTCTGAAAGGGCTATGCCCATATGAATGAAATAAGACTCTTTTTATCAATGATTGTCTTAACTGTGAGTATTGATAAAAAAAGTTAAGTGATTAGGTTTCTTGGTTGAAAGCTGAATAGGGCATGAAATGTAATGTGAGAAACGTTTAGCAAGTTGTTAACATTAAGAATCTCAATACCCAGGCACAACCTCAGGTGCAAATTCCTAGTCCGACCCCTACACCAAGTACGGCCGTGATTCAGGAGAAGAAGTCTCTTCTCAAGCTAATCAAGCCACCGGAATTTTATGGCAAGGGAAGGTCCGTCCAAACTGATGCTGAGATTTGGATCGAATCCATGGAGGATTACTTCCAAGTGGCAGGTACTGCACCTGCCAACAAAGCAATGCTCGCCAAGCTGAAGCTTATCGGTGAAGCAAGACTTTGGTGGAAGCAATGGTGCAGAGACCAAGGGATCTCGGAAGGGTCCGTTACTTGGGAGAAGCTGAAAAGAGCTGTGCGAGGAAGATACTTACCACCTGTTTGTCGCACACAGAAGATGAACGAGTTCTATGAGCTGAAACAGCTTGGTTTATCTCTTGACGCATACTACTCCAAGTTCGTCTCTCTTTTGAAGTATGTGACACAAATGGATATGACACAACATGTATCGAAGTTTTGTGCCGGATTAAACCCACCTATAAACACTTGCCTCAAATCAATGCGCCCAACAGACCTTCAGGATGCACTCATTTGAGATGCACCCATAATTCAGGAAGTGCAAACCAGGCCAAGAAATAAGACTTGGTCTTATAAGGATCAGAACAAAGGAGTGTATAGGTCCTAGGTGAAGAGAGTTCAAGGTCAAAACCAGGGACAAAGGAAGAAATCTAGGACCAAGAATGTCAATAATTTTGTTCCTACCCAAGGTAATGGCTGCAACCTCCGTTGCTTCCATTGCAACGAGCCCGGTCATTTCAAAAGGCGATGTCCCAAGCTTGGCGGAGGACAATGTCAAGGACCATTCCAAGGAATCACCTGTGGCCAAGGAGCCACCACCTGGGGTAGAGGAAGAACCGCCTGTGTTGCCAACAGGGAGATGTGAGAAGAAGTCAGACACCATCGGATTATCAAGGTAAAGGATTTAAAACCTTGATTGATTGTGCAAGAAGATTAGAAATAGCCGCAATAGATGCACCCACCTTGCTTGTGGAATTAGCAAATGGTCGTGATTCAGACACCATCGGATTATCAAGGTAAAGGCTTTAAAACCTCGATTGATTGTGGCAGTACGCATTCCTTTATTTTGCCAGCTTGTGCAAGAAGATTAGGAATAGCCACAATAGATGCACCCACCTTGCTTGTGGAATTAGCAAATGGTCGTGAGGTCACTTGTACCAGGAAAACCGCAAAGGTGGAAATCTTACTGGGAGGAAAGTTGACTTCGGTCAGATTCAGGGTTATGAACCTAGGTATCCATGAGTGTTTGCTCGGAATGGATTGGCTTAAACCTAATGATGCTCACATTCACTGTGGAAAGGGCCAAGTTTCCTTTCGAAATTCTGAAGGGGAATTGGTCACAACTCAAGGAGAGGCTAGAAAGCCCAAAATTCAATTGGCCAAAGTATCTCGAATAATAAAGGGAGTTAGAAAGGGGCTACCTGTCTATTTGATTAAGCGTAATAAGCTAGATTAGAATAAAGAGTCTAGTGAAGAATCTTCATGGCTAAAGGAGTACACAGACGTATTTCCTAAAGAGGTGACAGAACTCCCGCCTCAAAGGGAAGTTGATCATGAAATCAAGCTAGTGCTAGGAGCTACATCAATCACAAAGAGGCCATATAGAATGTCCATCCCGGAAGCAACTGAGTTGAAGGAGAGACTCAAGCAATTGTTAGATCAAGGCTACATCCATCCTAGCAGTTCCCATGTGAAGCTCTGGTGCTGTTCCATAAGAAAAAGGATGGAACGCTTCAGTTATGTATTGATTACAGAGGGTTGAATCAATCAACCATTAAGAGCAAATACCCTATTCCAAGAATAGATGAAATTCTTGACCGTCTTCAAGGTGCGAAGATCTTCTCCAAGATTGATCTAAGTTCTGGGTATTATCAGATAAGGATCAAGGAAGAATATTCCCAAAGACGGCATTCAACACAAGATATGGACATTTTGAGTTCCTAGTCATGTCATTCGAGCTGACGAATGCACCTGCCACCTTCAATAGGTTAATGCAGGATATCTTTAGACCATATCTTGATGATTTTGTACTCATCGTCTTTGACGATCTCTTAGTCTACTCCAAATAGGAAGAAGATCATGAACCCCATCTTCGCATTGTCCTTGAGACAATGAGGCCGTCACACAAGATTTATGCCAAAAAGAATGTAATATTCTGCCTTAAAACAAAAATTCTTACTAAACCTGACTTTCCGCACACCATGTAAACCCTATGCAAGGGCATCTTCTGTATGGAAATTGCCGACAATTTATTCAGTAACCCGCATGCGGGGCAATCATGACCTTCACATTGGCAAACTGAGCCCAGGGGTTCAAAACTGCAAACCGCAGGTAAACACCCTCTTGGGGAGGGGATTAAGTGGATAATGTGCTAATAAATTGCAAAATTTTTTTTGTTAATTTTCCCGAGCCGATGTGTGGCTGAGGGAAGGGGATGGGCTAGGTGGGAGAGGTGGGTTACAAGAGGGAGTCATGGGTTGCATGCACAACCCACGTGGGGGAGGTCCCCTCTCCCCCCCTTGACCTATAAAAACCCCCCTTAGTGGGTAAGAAGGAGGAGATAGGAGCTGTCGTGTTGCGTGGAGAGTGAGGGAGGAAGCTGCAAACATCGCCGTGCTAGAGAAGCCGCCATTGGCGAAGCCATTAGCCGCCGAACTGGGGGGACGCCGCTGCTTGTCACGTTGACAGTTGCCGCCATCCCTCACACCATCATCCCTCTTCCACGACGTTTTCCTATTGCCCCTCCCTCTTCCATGTGGATCTGCCCACACCAGAAGCTTTTAAGGGGGATTTCCGAAGCCCCCTTCCCACTAATTCCCCATAAATCAATTCCTAGCCCCAGGATTTTAAAGAGAAGAAGAAGGAAATTATAAAGCCCCCTCCCTGTAAGTCCCATCGTAAGAGCCTTCCGCAAATAGGCTTCAAGGCCCACAAGCCATCCGTGAACCCATTCCTAGCCACCCCGATTTTTCCTAAAGAAGCTCATAAAGTCCCTTTTCCGCAAGCCCTATTCCCAAGAGCTCCTTCCCGCAACAAGCTTCAATTCCCACAAGCCTGCTCATAGAAATCCCGATTCCTGCAAGCACTCATAAAGTTCCATTTCTGTAGCTCTTTTGGAAAAGGCCCAAGCTCCAACCCCTAAATCCTTCCATAAGCCAAATCCTGCAAGCCGAGAGAAGGGCAAAGATCTTGAGGCTGCATACCAAGGTGAGTAAATTCGTAAACCGCGAAGGCAAACCAGAAGCCGTATTCACGCCTACGATAGCCCCTAAAAAGTCACAAGGCGTGCCTGTAGGAGGTTCATCTCCTAGTATTCATGTGGACATCTCCGCAAGCCCACAAGTCTAGGTTTTTAATTATTTTGGTTCCACGCAAAAGTATTGAATTAATCACGATAACTTCATGGATTGGGAAGCACCCATGCATGCTCAAATTCACTTAGTCAAGTTAAATGCAATTTGAAAATAAATTGGCTATTTGAACATTTACTAGAATTAGCTCAAGATATGAAAATTGGTCATTGGTACTTTCAATGGAATGAACGAAAAAAAGATAAGATGTCTATGCATTTTTAGGACCTTATCAGTAAGTTGCCTTTTGTGCATTTCAAAGTGACAATCCTAGGACAACTATTGCCTATCATTACAAGGTTGAAATTATTGAAGCACACCTTTTACTAGGCATGGAAAGATTAATGACATGTCACATTTTTAGACAAATATTATTTTTTATGATTCATTAAGGAAGTCATTATCACCCGTAGGAAATAGCAAAGCATGGAAATGATTCTAAGGGCTGCATGAAATAGGTTAACTCTAGCTTCAATTGGCATGAATTTCATTTAACTACGTCGTAGTTAGGAAAGGATTGCACGTTGCACATTCATTGTACGCAAGAATCTCATTCATCAAGAGTTGTATTTTGGGAAAGGCTGCATGGTTCATTTAAGCATGAAATATTAAAGGCTTAGAAAAAGAATTGTGAGCATGATCCTTGAATGCAAGACCTAGTAGGTTCAATGGAAGTTATGCCGCAAGTCAGCATGCGTTTTGGTCTTAACAAGAAAAGTTAGGGATTGTGAATCTAGTTGTATGTAGAAGCAATGAATTGCGTGCTTACATGAATTGTGACACATTGCAACCTATTTTTCCTTTTAGATCAAGTTAACACCTCTAGGAATGGTTTGTCCTTGTCGCAAGACAAGGAAATTGGATGATCTAAATCACCTAAACCGCAAGGGATTCGCATAGGTTGGCTCAAGCGATACGATATCCTAAGTTCTGACTAGGGTTTAGCACGTTAAGGACTCGACCTAGTTTCGCACTTGTTGCCAAGTTGAAACCCTCATACCCAAAGGTCCTACCCACATTCACAGAATGTAGGGACAATTGAACGCTCATGCATGAAATGATCTAGGGTTTCTACCCTAAGGATCACTCATTTAAATGATGAAACTCGGATTGAGTTGGAATCCCTAGGACCGAACGTTATCGGCCTAGTGTAATTCGGAGTGGGTTGGGTAAGAAGACACCCTAAACCGTGCTTCTTGTCTAATCATAATTTCGTGACCAAAAAACACCATTCAAATGGGTGAAATGATCCTATGAAATAAATGCGACACTTGTGCAACAAGTTGCGACGTTGCATGGTCTTGTGGTTTGATCACAAGAGAGTTGCCATTCCTTGGAATGAGGTTGGCAGGTTCTTGTGCAAGTTTAACTTGCTAGAGGATGAGTAGTCATCCTGGTATATCACATTTCTTGGGAAAATTTTCCAAGTTAAGGGACACTAGGTAATTACTTGGAAGTAAAGGATCAATCAAGTTAGAGCGACATGGTCGCCAAGATTTACTGTTAATTTATGAAACCTAAGGTATTGGTTAAGTTGGGTTAACAGGGTATGGCCCTAACTTAAGGACAAAAAGGGTGAACAAATAACCCTTGGGGAATCTTGCCAAGTTGCAATTGATCCCGGATCGAATGCTGGATGCATTCGGAGAGAAGGATTCACTCCTAAGAAGTTGGCCAAATAAACGACCACTAGATTGATTGTGCTTGTAACAGTTTAGGGGCATTGTTTGCATTGTTTGCTCAAGGAACTAAAGGATGATATGTTAGTTAATGATTCAGGTTGAAGGCCTGAAGGGAGAGGCAGCTTCAATTACCCCCAACTTCCTGCCTAACCCTAACCAAGGGGGTTGTTAGCCGCGCCAAGAACGTGGACCGAACCCGCCGCATGAGGTGTCTCCGTTGAGCGCTACTTGGAGCAGGAGGATGCTTGGGTACCAGGGGGCTCTGGCCGTAAATCCCTTGCCTTCCAGGCCTTGCACAAGAGGGCAACGTGACTCCAGATTGGATCTCAAGGCCCGCATACTAGTCTACGGGCAGAATCTTGGATTAGTAATCCCTATGGATTGCTGGATAGCCTTCGGGCGGATTATGGATTAGCCTGCTGGCTGGGTTTTATGGATGTATTCCAAAGATAAATATGATAACTTGTTGAAAAGGAACTTGTTTGACATTGTTTTTCTATGTCAAGCGCTAAGATTACGTGAAGGAAGGCTAATTAAGGAAGCTGCTTGATGCATGTCCAACTAAATGTAGTAGGTAATTAGACAACTAAAGCAACCTTGAGGAAAGTGCGGTGGATGTGGCCATGGGTCCCTCCTATGGAAGGGTGGTCCCGGTTGGCGAGGAACTTTTCTCAATCGTAATTGAACAGCAAGGGTGCTGTCTTAGAGTTTGGGTTACTAAAATCGTGATTTATGCTGTTTTAGGGCAACGGAATGGGACTATGCCTTATGGGCAGAGAGGTTGAGCCTTTCATCCCACTCGTTTCCCATTCTCCTTGAACCAAGTGCAGCATGAATCTGCTTCGTGCCTGGAATTTCTACGTAAAGTAGTTTTCTTGGGGTTCGACGCTAGCTGCCGTTTGGGAAAATGACCAGTAGGGGCAACCCTAATTCAGGTCGGTCCTAAGTGGAACGTCCAGAATACTTCTGCTACGTGGCAGACACAGGAATTCGTAGATCACAAACCCCATAACATTCCATGGGAGTGCCGGGTGAAGCTTTCTAGACTCTCTTCTCGATGGACTGCTAAAAGTGTCCTGAAAAGAAACAGGTGGACACGTTACAGTTGGTATCAGAGTGAACCAACGAAGGATCTATCTTTATAAGAAATCTTAATATGAAGAAGTAAAGCAAATGTTGCTGTTAAGAGATTTTCCTTACTTTCGATGTTGTCTTGTAGAATTACGAAGCATGGAACAGGTTCTTAGTGTTCCGAGTCATGTTTATGATCGTGATACATTGCTCAGATTATCGACGAAGGATCAATATGATGAACATCCTAGACCGTAGCTAAATTAGAAGAGCAATCAACTCCTCAAAATCAGGAAATCTGTCACGGATGGAAATGGATGTTCGGAACTGTGCATAATCCTTTCCTAGACCATTCAAGGTCACTGAGACTAAATCATCATCTTCCACTGGCGACCCAATGGAAGCAAGTGCATCTGCAATCTTCTTCACCTTCATGTGGTAGTCATTGATGCTCATAGCTGGTTTCTCCATAGTGGAATTAATTTGCAGACTCCCTAGACCAATTATGCCTCTGTTGAAGATATCTTTCTTAATTGTGGTCATGAAGGGCTTTTACAATTGCCTCCTGATGTTAATCCCAAGCTACTATGTCTTCATGCTCTTGAATTATATTCAATTTTTCTAGCTCATATGTTGGACTTTCTCTTTGTTTGAAGAGCTTGATTCTTTTTCTAGCTATGGGTATCTTCATGCTTGCTCCATCCAATTTAGCCAATGAATATGTGGCATTGTCATGAACGACATTTACCACATATGGGCCAAACCAACGCTTTACCATCTTCGTAGAAGCACTGTATTGATTGTCTTGGCTACTGTCATAGACAAGCACCCAATCATTTTCTTGAATTGCTCTTGGCCGAAGTCGATGTCGCTTATCAAATCTTCTTTTATTCTTTAGTCTTGCTGTCTTTAGATTCTCAATAGCTGCTTGAACATCTTTAGGCCTTCTCTCTAGCTGCCATATACGCAGAGTCAGCAACTCTTCTCTACTGATGCCTTCCTCCCAAGGTAGAAGACTCCATGTGAGAACAGATTCTTCAATTGTAATAATTGGTTGTTGTCCATGCATAAGTTCAGCTGGCATATAGCTAGTCACCGAACTGTGAGTAGTTTGGTCAGCCCATAATGCAAAAGGTAGCATTTTAGGCCATTCTTTGATCTTTCCTTTACAAGACTTTGCTAGAGCTTTGAGATTAGGTTGATGAGCTCTCTCACTCTTTCCATTGCCTTCAGGGTTGTAGGATGATGTTAAAGCCAACTTAATACCCAATTGAGAAAAGAAGTTGCATGCCTCATCAGCATCCAACTCTCCTCTATTTGCAGTTGCTTTACCCTTGGTTGTAACCCATCTTGATGCTTGACCATAGAATACATTTGACATACATAACAGGTTTCAATAAAATGTGCTATGTTTCGATACATGTTTTGCCACCAATATTTTTCTTTGAATCTACTAAAGGTTTCCCATATGCCTCTATGGGCAACCCACAAGCTTTCATGAATTTCCTTCATTACTTGTTGTTGCAATCTTTTGTTACCTAAAACTCGGACATGTGCTCCTTTCTTCTTCTTTGCGTGCTTCCATAGATGTCCTTCTTTAAGAAAAAAGCCATAAGCTTTCCTCTTGATATGCTTGAACTCCTCATCAGTCCAAGTCACCTTCTTCTTCATTGTGCTCAAATATTGGCCGATCTTCAGCCAATTTTCTTCATAATCTTCTTCAAGGAAATGAACTAGAACTTGAGCAATGCAATGAGTATGCTGGCTCCTAGTTGATTATCCTGTTGTTTTCAGCTTTGGACCAGTATATGCAATAACTGAAAAGGTATTTTCAGCAGCCATGGAATGCAATTCAACAAGTATAGATTCTTCAGCTTTATCTTCTTCCATCAGCTCTTCTTCATTGTCATATCTTGCTCATGATAGCATGTCAGCAACTGGATTTGCCTTTCTTGCAATATGCTTTAATTTGGGGTTGAGATATTTAATATATGCAATCCATCTTAGCATAGCAATGTCGGATGTAGAGTAGTTAAAAATCATGCCCAAGAGTGGAAGACAATCAGCTTCTACCACTACGGAAGCACCTATAAAGTATTCACAATCACACTATGCTGTTACGAATCCCCACAATTCCCTTTTTACTTGTGCATACCTTCTTTGACGTTCATTGAGAACTTTTGCACCAAAACGAATTGTATACCTGTTACCTTCAAGATCCTCTTGGCCAACAGCCCATCCTATCCCAATGGGACTTGTATCCCTAGTAAGGATGATGGGTTGATCATTTGAATAGTCAACCCTTTTGAGAGTGGGGGCTGAAATTAATAGCTTCTTTAATTTACGCATAGTAAGAGTATGCTCTTTATTCCAAGAGAATCTTTGGCCTTTTCTTAATAATTGATAAATATTTTTGGCTAAATGAGTAAAATGTGGTATCCATATGAGATAGAATACACATGCACCAAGAAATCTTCTCACCTCTGAAACATTTGTGTATTTTTCTTGCATTCTGTTGATGGCATCTATCTTGATTGGAGAAGGTTTGAGTCCATAGGGGCCACATAGATGACCGACCACTAGGACTTCTTCTACTCCAAAAATCTACTTAGCTCCAGAATGGGTAAGATGTATTTCTTCTAGCCTTGTCAAAATCCAGTCACAATCATGAATATGGTTAACTACAAATGTCTTGCAACCATCTTCGTCAAGCTCCTCATTCTTTTCATTGACTTCATATCCCTTGATAGGTGCATCATCAAGAAATGGAAGAGTAAGTTGTGGAATAAAGTCCCTTAAGACTTTGTGCATGGCAATCATCATATGGGCTACGGAGTTTGTTGCACCTTGTGGTAGAGTACACATGTGGACCAATCCAAGAGGTGTCTTCATTGTGGTAATGTCTTGGCTTTCTAATGAAAGCTGAAAATGGTCATATCCTGAATATAGGTCACCCATAGAATAAATTGCTCTACCTACAAAAGCTTTAGCAAACTCATCAACAATTGGACCCGAATCAACATTTCGGATTATGACACGATTGAAGGTTGTAGATCTTGAATGAATCGTAAAGATCCATTTTTTTAAGGCACAGTAAACCATCGGTTTGAGTAAGGTGCTGAAGAAGGTTCTGAAATCTTCATTTGATCTTCTCATTTAGAAGTTCCAACAATTTGGGCAGATGTGCCCTTGGAACGAGAATGGGCTTAGGTTCCAAGGCACATGTGGGATCATAAAAATGACCATAGGAGCCACAATATTTGGATCCACACAACTTATTTCACTTGGTTGAAATGAAAAAGCTTTTCCATGTTTCATTCGCATCTACATAAAAGAGTGTTTTTCATCCGGCGAAAGGAAAGAATTTTCACCAATTTTGAGCTCTTTTATACTTTTAGATGTGAACTTGTGACCAATGTTGGAAGGATCACAAAGACTTAGCTAATTTGGTGCCCTATCAGTGAGCTCTTCACTTTCAGGAGGCAGTGGGAGTGCCACAGATTTGACTTTCTTATTCACTGTCTTGTATTTTGTCTCCACTTGTGCTTCAGCCTTGTTGAGTAAACCATTGGCTTGTATTTTGGGAGGCAATGGGAGTGCCATAGATTTGAATTTCTTATTCACCGTCTTGTATTTTGTCTCCACTTATGCTTCAGCCCTTCACTTTCAGGAGGCAGTGGGAGTGCCACAGATTTGACTTTCTTATTCACTGTCTTGTATTTTGTCTCCACTTGTGCTTCAGCCTTCTTGAGTGAACCATTGTCTTCTTGTTCAACAAATTCTTGAATTGTTTGATAAAAATTCAATGTACATACTTCTATGGATTGATCTTCATCCTAATTTTTTGCATGAATAGCTGCATATATTTCAGCCAATGTGTCAGTAGTAATCAGTTTTAAAAAAAAACGTGAAATATCTTCATTTTCAGCCATCATGTCATAAGTTCTTAGCCCCCTTTTTTACATGACATAAATATTTTCTTTCAGCCTTAGTTATGGCTGGAAGAGACTTATAACAGCCCATCCTATTGGATGTACATACATAAAAATTTGCTAGAGACACGGCTTCTGTAGCATAAGGAGGTTCAATCATTTTACATGACTCACTACTATAGCCTCCCTTTATAGTAGTGTAGCCCAAAAACCCTTGAATTCTCGGGCATTAGGAGGCACACGATAGTCATGCAGTCGATCTCTATTTCGATGATGGTTAACACACACAGTAAGAAATTGAACATCTCGTTCATTATCCTTGCTTCGGATTCGAGCATAGGAAGAACTATCATCAAGAGCTTTTGTTTCCAAGTGGGCCTCAGAAATGTAAGGTTGCCCAAGAATGATAGGGTAACTACAAGAGTCTTGAACAAAAAAGTGAAAATTGTCTTTTATGTCTCCAATAGCGACCTACACATTAGGACATGCAACATATAACTCTCTAGAAGAGTTGTTTGCAGCTCTCATTCCCCAACCTAGATCAACATCTATGGGACATCCGCCACTTTCATAGAGACTCCTTGCTATGACATCTATCTCCGAGCCATGGTCTAAGAGTACAATACATGGTGTTTCTTTTTCTCCAATTTTGACGATTGTCTCCCTTGTTGTTCTTGCCCAATGTGTGTGGGAGTAGTGACTGCTTGGAATGAACTGAGCCTCTTATTCCTTATGCATGTGTTGTAGATGCCCTCCTTTTTGAGAGGTGGACTGCCCAACTGGTTTGGACCAGCCGACCATTACATTTTCAGCTTTCACTTCTTTAATTTTTGTATTCATGTTTTCTTTATATTCAGCTTCAATTGCTGCAATTAATTCTTTAATTGCTTCAAGTTGAATTCCTTGTGAAGTCAGCTTCTCTTCATCCTGCACAAGAACTCGAAGAACTTGCAAAAAAGCATGCATTGTTTCTTCAGCTTCGTCACCAACATATTGTCTTTTCCTTTTGATTACATTAATAATTACATAATGGAATTCATGTTTTGCATTTCCAAAAATTTCTCCTAAGGTGAATTCAATTTTTCTTCCTAGAATTCGTTCTTCTAGGACTCGTTTAAGATCTGTTGCAGATTCTATGTCAGAATGTAATTTGTAGCCTAGCTGCTTGCCTTTCTTCTTTCCTTTGGGCTTCTTTGTTTGTGGCACATCTTCCATCTCTTGATTTGGGGTTATATTTTTAGCAAGCTTTGGTTGTTCAGGTGTTCTTCTAGTTACCCATTTCGAAGGGCCAGAAGAGGAAGGCCTTGGTTCATCTTCTCTTCTTCTCTTTTCTTCAATCAAAACTTCTTTATGATTGATGACAGCCAAATGTACAAAGGCAGAAAAAGAATCTACTGGTTCTTTCCAACCAGTTATTCCTCGAATATACTGTCTTGCGTTAGCCAAATATTCTTTGGCTGCTTTACCACGTTCCATTTGATCTAGTGCCTGCATCCATACTTTAGATTGCACATTAGCTTTACATGCCTTCAAAGTTGATTTAATTGGCTCAATTTGCAGCCCATAGGTAGCTGCATCAATTGCTGCATAGGCATTCTTTACATCTAAATCTTCTAATCTTTTCTTCATTCCACCATTTCCAAAATTTGGCTCAAGTGGAAGACCAGTTTTAGCCGCATGAATTTTTCCATCTTTCCAAAAGACGAGTTTCTGTGCTTCAGCCTCACGGAAGGCAAAACACTCCCTCTTGTCATGTTGTTGGCTGTCACACCAAATACAACGCCTCTTAAAGCCTTCTCTCATGGGTCTTTGAGTTGATGATCGTCCTCACTCTTCAACTTTGACATCCATCTTCTCTACTTTGGAACAAATTTCTATAAGATTTAGATGAAGGTCACGCATGCTTCTCATGAGTTCATCCATTACATCATTTTTAGAAGGAACAGAAGAAGAAAGAGTTGGTTGATTAGTCAAAGGAATAGGGGATTTTGAAGGTGGAACAAGCTCCATCAATGGAGTTGTTGAAGTTGAAGTAGAGCCCAATCAGTAGCATTTGTCCATGCAGTCTTGACTCCTAATTTGGAGGTAGCATCTTCTAGGCGATCAACAAGCTTCTCTTGCAGAATGGGATCTACAGCCTTAAGGAATAATTCAATATTCTGACCTTCCATACTTTGTTGGTCTTCAGCATCAAGTTGTCCAAATTTACTTTCAAACTCATGGTATAGAGCTATTGCAGCTAAACCTTTGTTGGTTTTTCAACCCATTTAGTGAAACTTTTCTTCGTCATTAGACCAGAGTCTTCTAAGAAGAATTCTTTGCGTAGGGCTTTTTTAAATGCATCCCAATCCGCATCTTGTTGAAAAAGACCGTGAATTCTTTCTTGAAGTCTATGATTGGCTAGTCTGGAAAAATAACGGCTCCATGCATGTTGTGGTACACCAAAGAAGAGCATTTTTTCAACATATAAGTGAATAAAAACAGTGACATTTTGACCATTAAATTGTTTTAATTCACGTCCAACTTCCTCTAGGGCCTTGATAGTTGTGGAATCAATCTTCTTTTTGTCTTGCCTTTGTTGTTGTTGTTGTAACATTTGGATTTGTTGTTGCTGAGTCTGTTGCAGTATGCGCACCATGCCCTTAGTGTCTCTTGCTTCTATTGCCCCCAATGTCCTCGAGAAGCTGTAGCCTCCTCCTCGAGTCTCTGCTAGTCATCTCTGTCTAGCCACTCGGGCATTGAGGCATTGTTACACGAGTGGTGATCGTGAGCAAGCAAAATCCTAAGCTAGATAAACACAAGAATATCAATCACAAAATGACAAAACAAATAGTCATGAAAATAGCTAAGCTAGCAAAAATCAAACCTAACTATAGTTGTCTAGGGGTTTTCAGTTTTCAAAAAAATGCTTGACATATTTAGCCCTCCCCCAAGTCTACAAACATTCATGCACAACAGTTTCTCATAAAATGATGCAACTTTTATGAGCCAATCAAAAATAGAATCCAACGATCTATTCACAATCTTCTCAACAAACAGAAACGGCAAATTTCTCTCAAACAACTCCTTTACAAGAAGACAAAACTCATCCATGAAATTTTCATCAAAATCACTAAAATTTTTCGATCTAAATCCTTCGAGACAATCCTCACCATCTAAGGAAAATACATCATCCTCTGAATTCTTCAAATCCCTAAATCACAACCACACTATAAAATGTTCAAATCCCACCCATCCTCCCTAAGAAAAACCATGTTACTTCTAGAGTTTTTGAATAAAGTTTTGACCCTTTCTTTGTTGCCAATCTCAAATTCATCCATTGATTTATCTCTGCAATCATGAATAAATTTCCCCAAAGATACTATGCAAGGATCTACCAACACAATATCCAAATCAAATACAACATCAAAAGAAGTCAACTCTCGACTCACAACACCACAAGAACCAGCAAATATCAATACATTGGGTCTTTCAAGGACACCCACGCATATCACTTAACTCATCAACAATACAAGGCTCCATCGAGTCTTTCACACACAAAGAGTGGTAAACACATTCCATAGTATCCTTACAAGCAACCTCTGAAGAAACTTCCACATCTACATAATCGCAAACAACATCTTCACATTGCAATAACTTCCGGTCCATAACCTCAACCAAAGATTCCTCAACTACCTCCTCAAAAACCCCTTCCAAGTCTATTTCCTTGGTTTTAAACCTCTCTTCCCTCAAAATTTCAATTAGTTTCAAAGCCTTACTCAAATTCTCTCTCACATCCTCATCAGTATCACTCTCAAGGTCCTCAAAACCCCAATCAGAATTGTCACAAATCCTAGGAGAACTCAAAGAAATTGAATAACTATCAGATGAATTTTTCTCATCAACATTGTTGCCTAAATCAACCAAACAACCATCTACACGACTATCAAGAAGCATGAGGTCAGGTCTACTCAAAACAATATCGGCATCACCACAAATAGAAGCCTCTTGAGAGCTACTCAAACCATCACCAACCAACTCACAAGACTCATCAAGGTCAACAACACCAATACCAAAATCACAACAAGAGTTAGAACCCAAAACCTCAATATTTTCTCAATCAACAAACTCACAACAAATCTCAAGACTCATCAGGCAACAAATTCAAACCCTCAACTTCATCTTGAAAACTTACAGTTTCTAAGCCCTCTCCCTCTTGGTCTTCTAACAAACTCAAAAATTCATCCTCTATTCTCTCTTCATCTTTCAAACACTTAGGTCCATCAAGACAAATACACTCATTCTCAAAGTTTTCACTACTCTCTTTAATACTCTCAAGACTTTCAAAACTTCCATCACTCCTTCCCTCATCAAAAATATCAAAACTTTCTTGACTCTCATCCTCTCCCAAGGAACATGAGAACTCTTGGTTCTTAAAATAATTTGAAGTCTCTTTTTCTTCATTATGACTTAGATCTATCTCTTTCTCATCTCTATAGTCCTCAAGCTCCAAAATATCATTAGCTGACCCCTCCTCTTTAGTTAAATCACTAATCACTGGACTAGAAGTATCCGTGGTATCTGTGGTCAAAGGGTATGAATTCACACTCCTAGATTCTTCACTCCAATCACTAAAACAAGTATTTTTCTCCTCATCCACCCTAGGAAATTTCTCCTCGCAGACTTCAATTGATTTCTCATAGGTCAACTCATCTCTCATAAATAGAGAATATAGTATACCTCTCTTAGGATAGGCATAACTAACTCTCTTGTCCTCAAAAACTTTTCTCTCAACTCACCTTGAACTCAACCTTCCCCTTGGTTCATCAAACCCTAACTCTTTTTTTCTTCTGGTCTTCCTCTCTTGATATTTAGGTATCTTCACTGCTTCCTCAATGGTCTTAGGGTTCTTAATCTCTATTTTCACTCTCCAATCTTTTGATTTCAACCCATTTACAAAATACATTATCTTCAACATAACTTGGGCTATCTCACCTTCTGAAAATGCCAAAGTCCATCGATTCCATAATCTTTCAAACTCCCTAGCAAATTCCTCAACACAATGATCCTCTTTTTGAACACAAGTTTCTATTTTTGCCCAAATCTCACTTTGACTTTCTCTTTTTTTAAACCTAGATAGAAATGCATTTTTAGTAATCTCATAGTCCAATTTTTGTCTTCTAATTTTCAGGTTTCTCTCAAAGTCAAGCAACCAGTTTCATGCTTCTCACAGCAATTGATACCTAAGAATGTGGAGTTTTGTCTCAGGATTGGTCACTCTCCCTATCAAACAACACAACTCTATTTATTCTAAAAATCTTTTGGGATCTTCTATATGATCACCATGGAACTCACGAAAATCATTAGCCATTTTCAACAATCACAAGAAATCAAAACTAGGTCATATACAAGTAAAACAACCAAGACAAAGTCAAATTTTTTGACACTCCTCAGTGGGGGCACTAAAAAAGAGATCGGTGATTAAGAGAAAGCCGCACTCACAACCCGATAACGAGACATTAAGGAGTGCCAGTTGGGGTAATTGACTTTGTCGGATGGACAACACAACTCAAAAAAATTTAAATATTTGATAGAACACCATAAACCACACATGAAAGAAACACGAAACAATGCCTCTTGTAGCTCAAAACAACTTAAAACCCAAAAGCGGGTAGAGCATCAAACAAGCCCAACACAATGTTCATAAAACAATCCTTGAAGATACATCCAACAACATGAAAAATCTCGTACCTTGATAACCTTTGGCTGACACTCGGTGCTTTAACTTCCAAGTTCTCCAACTTCACAAGTTAGCACAACAAGAGTTTGCTCTCTCGCATGTGACCCTCCTCTCACCTCTCTCACAAGATACAATTGGAATTGAGAGGGAAGGCCCCTTGCTCTTCTCTTCCTCATCCTTATATAGTTTTTATAAGTTCTCTCTTATACATTAGACTTTTTTCTTTCAGCTTTTGGCTTTTGCTTTTCTACTGCTTTTATCTATTTTTTTTTTTCCCTATGCCCGTTCGCAACTTGTTTGGATCATAACTTCATCATATGAACTCCGAATATAGTCATTAGGGTACTCAAAACGATCGAAACAACATCTAGTTGACAAGAAATTGCAAGAAGAATGGAAAAAATCTATCAAAAATGGAAAAAAATATTGATTTTTGTAAATCACATAATTTTTCTCCATCCTTTATCTTGGATGACTTATTCCCTTCCTTTGCCTATTGTTCTTGTCATTGCACACACTTTCAGCACACATGTCCTTTTTTTTCTTCAAGAAATACTTGCTGATGATGTAAAACTTACGACCTTTTTATTTGATCCTTGAGTCTTCAAAATAGACATTCTCTGTATATGAATCTATTTTTTATGCAGTGTGCCCTAGCAAGAATATGGTTTTTTGAAATGAACTCAGTGCCCAATCATTCATGATTTGGAAAAATATACAATGTTGGATCCTGGTATGCAACTAATCAATCGATGCTACACACAAAAATAATGTATGCATTGAAGAAAATGTGTCTATCCTATCTACATGTGATCGTGTGTCATGCATAATGCAAACATAGTTCCTTGTTAACTTTAGTTTTCCTTATCCTTACCTCTCAATTCTCATAAAAAAGATGTCATACTTCACTACACCCAAATTCTCACAAACACTCAAGAAAATTATGGTTCTCAAGATGTTGACCAGATACGAATAACACATCTCACAATTGGGAGTGTCCTTCACAATCCTCTAACTCACCCAACCACCTTACCCACTCAACCAAAAGTTCGTAACTTGGTGATGAATATCCCAAATATTGTGTGTGCAATAAATATGCATACTCAATGACAAGTACTCTTTCATGTGCGCGTGCAACTAAGATCTGCTACATATAGCTGTAGCAGGTCTCATGTCGTGCTAGTACTCATCAATGGTGCAAAATGTGCAGAATCCCAACCCATGGCATGGAAGTATTTGAATAATTCAGGAGACAACACTTGAATGCAGTGCATAGACAAGTGCAACCTGAAGTGCTCATGAACCCATAATCCCTGTGTTGTGCAAGAGTCTCAACAAGAAAACAAACCTTGTTCCACAATGTTAGATAGATACTAGAAAAACTCTAGCTTCAACCTGTCCAAAAAATACCAAGCTTGACCAAGGCTATCAAGTTTCACACTTAACAAATTTAAAAAAATGACAAAAATAAATCCTAAGCTAGTCCAACACAAGAAATCCAATAACACAATATTAGTGAGTTTGGAAGTCTCTCAATTCCCATTTTTTGAATGCTAAAAAGGTGGCACTCGGATAACATGCCCATAAGTTTCTCAAAACCATATGATGTGACCTATCATTGGAAAGTGCTTGAAAAATGGAATCTATTAAGCTATAGAGCGCTCAATTTGGAGTTATAGTGTTCAAGTTATGATAAATCCAAAGATTTGACCACATGTCCCAAACTTATGGAAAATTCCCATAATCCCTAATATGGTGTTCAATCACAAAATGATTAAAAAAAAGTCACGAAAACAGCTAAGCTAGCAGAAATCAAAACTAACTACAGTTTGACTAGGGGTTTTCAATTTTCAGAAAAATTCTTGACAACGCCACTCTTGAGTGCCTTTCATGAGTCTGATTGTCTATGTGACATGTACGCATGCATGCACTCCATCATCCACCCAGTGAAAAACCTCTTAGCTACGGTAGGTATCAAAAACTCCTCGTGCAAGGATGCTACTATATAGTCCTTGCTCCCCTCGGGTATTTTTGTCCAATTGTCCAAGACGTTGTGCCGAAAAACTTTTTAGCACAACGCTCTCATGCGAGACATCACCCTCCTCCCCTCATCATTCATGATCACAACTCTTGTCCTATCATCTACGAGGTATACATATCCCTCTCGTGTATATATAAGGTGTGTCGTCTTCCACCTATATGACAGTGCTCTTGGGCATAACCACGACACCCATGTACATTTGGTGTACCCAGGTGGACAATATCTCTTGGAGTAGCACCCATAGGAGTTCCACCTTCCTATGGGGTGGGCGGCTGAGAAAAAGCTAGTCACTAGAGTAGATGTCACTAAATTGATTGCTTATTACACATTCTCTATTTGGTAAATTTATATCGATAAATTAATGACTCACTTTTCTTTAAGTGTTGATGATGATCTAGTATGGCCATGAGACCATTTAAAGACCAGTATTCCTAGTACATCACCTAATTGGGTGATCAGAGCACTATGATGGGGATATCTAGGACATGTGCAATACAAGTTATGAAGGGAGAAGGAAGTGTTTGCCAAAGTGTAAGAGTGTGCACAAGAACCAAGGAGTTACACATAAATGAAGATGGATTGAGTTCTAAGAAGAGGAAATACATTAGCATTGTGTATATGTATATATGTGTGCATTCGGGGACGCCTAGGAATGTTTACTTGTGTGTAATGAGCATTGCATTCATTTAGGTTCATCCTCTCCCTTACAAGTCAAGGTTTAAGGTATTTTCTCTCTTAATGAATTAAGAAGAGAAGTAGTTATTTGACTAAGAAAAGAAAGAGAGGTAATTCTCTCACTAAGAAAGACGAGAGACGTGATCCTTTGGAAGTGAGGAGAGAAGTGGTTTTCTCTTTCTAAGGTCTAAGATGACACAAGATTTTGGGGAAAGTCAATCTTAAGGTTGAGGCCCAAGGCAATGTAATGAACTTTCCTTATCTATGGCTCAAGGTGGTTGCATGAACCATAAGTTAAGAGTATAGTGTAAAAATCTATTTTTCTTAAAATATACATGGAGATACCACTATTATAAGATCCGAGATACATACTCGACTTTCTTATATACTTAAAAGATATATGGTAAATATTATGCTAGCACAGAGAGAGAACATATGAGGGAAAAGAAAGATGTAGAGAGAGAGAGAGATAGAGAGATTGACAACACACTAGGGACTCGAAGATGAGCTAGTCCCCCCCCTTGTGGAGTTATATTATTGACAAGGAGCAAGCTCCTCCGTTACACATAAACCAGCTTTTAACTTGTAGATCTTGGGAACAAGATCACGGTTTCTTGCGCGGTATACAAACACTTGCACAACTTGGAAGTTGGCACCATTTGATCCTTCTTGAGTTTCTTCTTCTATCCTTCACAATATGTATAGGGCTTTCCTTTTGGAGTTTGATTTCAGTAGAGTTTTTGCAACACTTGCACCTTCTCTTCTCCTCTTGGAACTTGATTTAAGTAGAGCTTCTCCAGCACTTGCACCTTCTCTCCTTCTCTTGGAACTTGATTTTAACAGGGCTTCTGTAGTACTCAAGTTATGAAGGGGGAAGAAAGTGTGTGCCAAGTGTAAGAGTGTACACAAGAACCAAGGAGTTACACATAAATGAAGATGGATTGAGTTCTAAGAAGAGGAAGTGCATTAGCATTGTGAATATGTATCTATGTGTGCATTACAAGACACTTGGGAACGTTTACTTGTGTGTAATGAGCATTGCATTCATTTGGTGTCATCCTCTCTCTTACAAGTGAAGGTTTAAGGTATTTTCTCTCTTAATGAATTAAGAAGAGAAGTAATTCTTTCACTAAGAAAAACGAGAGAGATAATTCTCTCATTAAGAAAGATTAGAGACGTGATCCTTTGGAAGTCAGGAGAGAAGTGATTTTCTCTTTCTAAGGTCTAAGATGTCACAAGCTTTTGTGGGAAGTCAATCTTAAGGTTGAGGCCCAAGGCAATCTAAAGAGCTCTTCTTATCTATGGCTCAAGGTGGTTGCATGGACCATAAGTACAGAGTAGAATTTAAAAAGCTATTTTACTTAAAATAGACATAGTGAATTCATTTTTTAAAATATCTCGTGATAGAAATTTGATGTATAAAAACAATGCGCTTGGGTTATCGAAAATAAGGAGATCTACAAGTTTTGTGTTGGACGTTTTGCCATCCAAACAATGCACAAAGATATATATTGAAATTGGTACTGCAGAGTAGGTCCTAGAATAGCCACATCTTGCATGAAGATCAACCTTTCCAATCTTGGCACTCAAGTATCTCTCTAAGAAGAGAAATTCTTGAAAGCTAATAAAAGAGGAGGCTCTCCTTGGGTGTGGGGGACGTGAAGGAAGCTTTACTTTGCATGTATTCAAGAGAAGGAGAGAAGGTGCAAGTGTTGCAGAAGCCCTATGAAATCAAGTTCCAAGAGAAGAAGAGAAGGTGCAGGTGTTGCAGAAGCTCTGTTGAAATTAAGCTCCAAGAGGAAAGCCCTACACATATTGTGTAGGAGAGAAGGAGAGACTCAAGAAGGATCAAAAGGTGCCAACGTCCAAGTTGTGCAAGTGTTAGCCAGTTGTATATTGTGCAAGGAGTCGTGATCTTGTTCCCAAGATCTACAAGTTAAGAACTAGTTTATGTGTAACGGGGGAGCTCGCTCCTTGTCAATAATATAACTCCACAAGGGTGGGAACTAGCTCATCTTCTAGTCCTTAGTGTGTTGTCAATCTCTCTATGTCTCTCTCTCTCTCTACATCTTTCTTTTCTCTCATATGTTTTCTCTCTGTGCCAACATAATATTTACCATATATCTTTTAAGTATATAAGAAAGTTGAGCATGTATCTTAGATCTTATGATAGTGGTATTAGAGCACGTCTCTTTACTTTTCTCAAAGTAAAGGCGATCCTTGCAAGAAGAAGGTAAAGATGGCAACTAATGAAGCATCTACAAGTGAGCAATTATAGGCTCAATTGACAGAGTATCAGAGCTTGTTGGAAATTCCCGAAGTACATCAATTGATTGACAGCTTAAGAGAAAGGGAAGAATCTAGTTATGAAGGACTCGATCCTCCAAAAGATGGTGATACTAGAGGAAACACCATTGCACCAATTGATGGTGAAGGTACCAAGCATCCAATTGTTGAGAAGCTTCTTCCTAGAAGGAAGAAGGACTCTCAGGTCAAGAAGAGTAAAAAAACCTCACCTCAAATGAGGTCGATAAGGAGGAAGTCATCTCCCTCAGCAACAAGCTACTCCCTTGATTATTTCCTCCTCCTCCTCATCAACTTCTAGTTCCTACTCTCTTGGTTCTAAGTCTCGTGCAATCCACAAACAGACAAAGAGGGACCATAAGAGGAGCAAGCTTAAGAAGACTAAAATTGAATCCACCTTTTTGGTTCACGACAACAGTGTGCCCTTAGCATATCCTCGATAACTTGATTGACTTGCTCCGTTTGGCCATCAGTTTGGGGATGGTAAGCTGTAGTAAAATAGAGTTGAGTCCCAATGTCTTCAAAGATAGCTGTCCAGAAGTGTGATGTGAAGAGTGAATCACGATCACTAATGATTCTTATGGGTAGCCCATGTAGCTTAAATATCTCCTTGATAAACAACCTTGCAATGTCTGAGGCTTTATAGTTTGTCTTTACTGGAATAAGGTGTGCAACCTTAGTAAGCATGTCAACCACAACCATGATGGAGTTGTATCCTCCCTGAACTTAGGATAGGCCAACAACAAAGTCCATACTGATGAATTCCCATTTCATCTGGGGAATGTCAAGTGGTTGCAACTTTCCTGGCATTTTGACATGTTTGGCTTTGATATGTTGACAAGACAAACACTCAGTGAAATATTTGAGAACGTCACCTTTAAGCCTTTCCCAATAGTATCTCTTTCTAATTGCATTGAGAGTATTGGCATAGCTAGGATGTCATGAGAAAGGGGAATCATGAGCTTCCCACAGTATCTTCTGCTTAAGTGACTGGCTTGTCGGTGTATATAATCTCGTTCTATAGTAGACAAGTCCACTATTGATAGAGAATTCATGATACTTAGCCTATAGCTTTGGTCCTGGTCCTTGATAGGGATCTCCCTTAGCATCTTTTGATAGGATAGATCATGGCATGCTTCCTCTCTAGCTAGCTCAAGTATTGGGTTGTTTGGCATGGATACCTTTGTGACTAGTGATCTAGCTGTTGATGGATTTTGAAAGATTAGAGAATTAAGGAATGCCTTGTGACTGAGTATGTCGGCAACTACATTCTCCTTTCCCGGTCGGTATTTGATTTCAAAATCATACTCCTCTAGCACCTCAATCCACCGACGTTGCCTCATGTTGAGCTCGTTTTGGGTAAAGATCCACTTGAGACTTTTATGATCAGTCACTAGAGTAAACTTGTAGAGCATGGATGACAGCTAACAGTTCCAGATCATGGGTAGCATAATTCTTTTCATGGGTCTTCAGTTTCCTTAAAGAGTATGCTACAGGGAGACCTTATTGCATGAGCACACATCCTAAAGCAAGCGTGCTAGCATCAGTTACTACCTCCAACTCCTTAGTGAGTTCCGGGATTTTCAGTATAGGTGCTGATACCAAACTTTGCTTTAATCTATCAAAGCTAGATTGTTCAACAGTTGACCATGCAATGAATGTTTGCTTCTTCAGTAGATCCATCAGAGGTGCTGCAATCAAAGTATAGTTTTTATGAAGACCCTATACCATCCTATCAATCTAAGAAAACTGTGTATTTCTTTGACAGTAGTTGGTGTTGGCCATTCTAGAACATCTCTCGGATCCACTAAGATTCCTTCCGCTGATACAATGAATCCTAGATATTCAATCTGACATTTGAAGAATGCACACTTCTTCATCTTAGCATAGAGCTTATGTGCTCTCATTGTCTCAAGGACAATCCAAAGTTGGGGCTCATGATCTTCTTCCTGTTTGGAATAGACTAAAGTGTCATCAAAGAAGACAAGTACGAAGTCATCAAGATATGGCCTAAAGATATCTTGCATTAACCTATTGAAGGTGGAAGGCGCATTTGTGAGTCCGAATGACATAACTAGGAACTCAAAGTGCCCATATCTTGTGTTGAAGGCCGTCTTTGGGATATCTTCTTCCTTGATCCTTATTTGATAGTAACCAGACCTGAGATCATCTTGGAGAAGACCTTTGCACCCTGAAGACGATCAAGAATCTCATCTATTCTAGGAATAGGATACTTGTTCTTAATAGTTGATTGATTCAACCCTTTGTAATCAATACACAGTCGAAGCGTTCCATCTTTCTTTTTCTGGAACAGTACTGGAGCTCCCCATGGTGAGCTGCTAGGATAGATGTAGCCCTGATCTAGCAGTTGCTTGATATGTTCCTTCACCTCAATTACTTCCGGGATGGACATTCTATAAGGTCTCTTTGCAATTGGATTAGTTCCTGGCACTAGCTTGATCTCATGATCCACTTCTCTTTGAGGCCGAAATTCTGTCAACTCTTCAGGAAATACGTCTGCATACTCCTTTAGCCATGAAGGTTCTTCACTAGACTCCTGCTTCTAATCTAAATTATTGAGCTTAATCAAGTAGATAGGTAGTCTCTTTCTAACTCCCTTTATAATTCGAGATGCTTTGGCCAATTGAATTTTCAACTTTCCAGCCTCACCTTGAGTTGTGACCAATTCCCCTTCAGAGTTTCGAAAGGAAATTCGGCCCTTTCCACAATGAATGTGGGCGTCATTAGGTTTAAGACAATCCATTCCGAGTAGAAACTCATGGATACCTAGGTTCATGACTTTGAATTTGACCGAAGTCGTCTTTACTCCCAGAAAGAATTCCAGCTTAGCAGTTTTCCTGGTACAAGTGACCTCACGACCATTTGCTAATTCCACAAGTAAGGTAGGTGCTTCTACTGTGGCTATTCCTAATCTTTTTGCACAAGCTGGTGAGATAAAGGAATGTGTACTACCACAATCAATCAAAGTCTTGAAACCTTTACCTTGATAGTCCGATGGTGTCTGAATCACTGAAAACTGGAAATTCGGGCCTTTCTTGTAAAGAGCGGCATGGACTGTTGCCCTTTCAAACTCTGCTTCCATGGTCGGATCTTCTTCTTTGTACACTTCCATGTTGGAAACTCATGTTTTTCTTCTTCTGCCTCGGATAGCGGCTCCTTGGCCACGTCCAAATCCTTGGAAAGGTGCTTGACGATGTCCTCCGCCAAGCTTGGGACATTGCCTCTTGAAGTGACCGGGCTTGTTGCAGTGGAAACAACGGATATTTCGGCCATTGCTTTAGGTAGGGACAAAGATGTTGGCATTATTAGTCCTTGCTTTCTTTCTTTGTCCCCCATTCTGACCTTGAACTCTCTTCATTTGAGGCCTATATGCTCCTCTCTTCAGGTCATTATAAGACCAAGTTTTGTTACTTCTTGGCCTAGCCTGCACCTCCTGAATTATGGGCGCAGCTTGAATGAGTGCGTCCTATAGATTTGATGGGCACATAGATTCGAGACGGGTATTCATTGGTGGGTTTAAACTAGCACAAAATTTTGATACCTATTGTGTTATTTCCATTTGTGGCGCATACTTAAGAAGTGAGACGAATTTTGAGTAGTATGCGTTAAGAGTGATCCCAGCTGTTTTAGTTCGTAGAACTCATTCATTTTCTGCGTGTGATACGTAGGTGGTAAGTATCTTCCTTGCACAGCTTTCTTCACCTTTTCCCAGGTAATGGATCCTTCTGCGATCCCTTGATCTCCGCACCATTGCTTCCACCAAAACCTGGCTTCGCTGGTGAGCTTCAACTTGGCGAGCATAGCCTAGTTGGCGGGTGCAGTACCAGCTACTTCAAAGTAATCCTCCATGGACTCTATCCAAATTTCAGCATCTGCTTGGAGATTCCTACCTTTCTCGTCAAATTCAGGTGGCTTAATCTGCTTGAGAAGAAACTTCTTCTCCTGGATCACAGCCGTACTTGATGTAGGAGGCGAACTGGGAATTTGTACCTGGGGTTGTGTCTGAATAAAGGATTCTTAATGTTATAACTCGTTAATTGTTATGATTTATATTTCATACCCAATTCAGCTATCAACCAAGAATCCTAGCCACTTAACTTTTTATCAATTCTCATGGACAAAAAAGACATTGATAAAAATAGGTCTTATTGCATTTATAAGGGCATAGCCCTTTCGGAGTACAATATTTCCTGAGATGATAGAACAACTATTACATTTAGTTTGGGGAGAATAATGTTGTATTACATTTATCTATGGGAACTGGATAATAGTATGGTTTTGGGTCATGGATCTTTAGGAATCGGTAAGTCATCGGAAGATTAGGGCATCTTTTCCTTTGGAACCCATTCTTCTCATAGCGCCCCAACACCTTGATCCTGTTGTGGTGGGGATTACACAGGTCACTTCCTCATATACATATAAGTTTAGTTCAACCCTCCAACCTTGAATATGTAAAGTTGAGTTTACTTGAGCCTCCACAAAAATGAACAGCTTCACGATCTTAAGGTCTTCCAACCACTTGATCCTCTTTAGGTTGGTTTGAAGATATGAAAACCGGTGGGTAGTTATGTAGTAGATTCCTGAGTCACCCATCCATCTTCATTCCACGTACAAAGGCGATGGATTATAAATACGATCTAGGATGTTCATCATCTCAACCCTTTTTCGATAATCCCGGGAATGCATCGCAGTCATAAACATGACTAGGAATACTAAGAACCTGTTCCATGTTTTATAATTCTGCAAGACAACATCGAAAGTAAGGAAATGTTCTAAATAGTAACATTTTCTTTACTTCTTCTTATTAAAATTTCTTAAAAACAAAATGAACCGTTGGTTCGCTCTGATACCAATTGTAACGTATCCACCTGTTCCCTTCAGGACACGTCTCAGTAGTCCATCGGAAAGGAGGTCTAGAAAGCTCAGCCCGGCACTCCCATGGAATGTCACATGGTTTGCGATCTAGGACTTTCCGCTTCTGCCACGTAGCGGAAGTATTCTGGCCATTCCCACTTAGGAGTGACTTGAATCAGGGTTTTCCCTACTGGTCATTTCCTAAACCGCAACTAGTGTTGAACCCCAAGCAAACTACTTTACGCAGAAACGCCAAGGTCGAAGCGGATTCACGCTGCACTTGGTTCAAGGAGAATGGAAAACGAGAGGGATGCAAAGCTCGATCTCTCTGCCATAAGGCATAGTCCCATTCCGTTCTCCTAAAAGAGCATAAATTGATGTCGTATTGCTGCGCATTCGAGGTGTGAAATCCACCCAAAAGTTGTGTGTGTGAGTTGATACTTTGTACATACTTAGTTGTTATGTTTGCATCTTTATTCTGCGTGGTAATATAGTAAAGAGGCGTCTTCTACTATCTTTTCTTTCAGCTGGGGTTGCAGCTGATAGGTCCTCCTTCAATAATGGTGGGCATGAAGGGATGCTTTTAGCCTATGTTGAGCAGGGGTAAGAAGAGAAGGCTTTACAACTTTATGGGCACATGCAGGTTGAAGGTGTTAACCCAATGGAGTAGACAATTGTCATTGCACTCCAAGCATGTGCAATCTAAGAAGAGAAGGGCTGAATAACTCAAATAAAGTCTTTGGAAATTGGACAAGCATTACATGTTGATGCCCTTCAGAAAGGATTCTCGTCAGACATTTATGTTTATAGTACCCTGGTGTCTATGTATAGCAAATGTGGGAGCATTGTAGAAGCAGAGAATGTGTTTGATGGGTTGTCTGAGCACACTGTTGTGTTATGAAATACTTTGTTTTCTGCCTATCTAGAGGTTATGATCTGCTTTTTGAGTTTGGAATGGCATTTATCTGCACGTATGGTGACTATTCATGTATGGTTGATGCTCAAGCCCTCTTTAATGGAATGCTCGAATGGGAGAAGGCCGCTTTTCTGGTTTAAACAAAAGGAGGCTACTTTTCTGAGCGAAATATATAGCGCTGGGGAAGAGGACAAAGGGGGCGTGAGAAAGAAAAAGCAAAAGAGGACTATTTTTGAAAGGGGAGTTTTGGAGGCAAAAGGCGGCGAAGAAGAAGGCTCGAGGGGCAGACGATGATGGAGTGGAACAGTTTTTGCTTTAACGACTGCAATAGAGTGTGGAAATGCAAGTGATGAATCGCATGCAGAGGACAAATTCTAAAGGTAGATGCTTAGGAGGAAGGTTCACTCGTGGGAATCGTTGGCAGTAACAGGAGAGAAGTTTGCAGGTTGATTGGGTGCTGGCGGACATGCTGATGCTTAACATGGCTGATACTTTTACTGGCAATGACCATTAGTGGGGGTCAAATGAGCCAGTCATGCCAGTGTAGGAATCGATGCATCTAAAGAGCTCGGCTATGGCGACAAATAGTAGTTGGTCTCGTAGGAGGGCTCTTCCTGCAGACAACGAGCCCATATAAGGCTTCTCTGATGTCTTGCAGCCCATTCACAAGAAGGACTTATTCGAGTGCTCTTCCTGTACACATCCAGCTCCATATGAAGCTTCTGTGGTCTTAACATGCAACCCACAAGGCAAACGTCTACAGTAAGATGAATAACAATCATGATCATGTGAGGCAAACAACGACAAATATAGAAACTATCATGTTGATGCTAATGGTTTAATCAGAAGATACTGGGAACTTGGGAAGCCCTGTAGATTGGGAAGCAGAAGCACAGGGATTGTGGAGCCTGGGAATGGCCATGTAGCACTCAAGTATACTCTTGCATCTCCCTCGCCCAGTGACATCACAGCTGCAGCCTGCCAAATCGAGCAAGAGAGGAGGCTACGTTGCATCAATCTAGAGGTTTAGGAGGCTACGCCGCATCAATCTGGAGGTTCCTGCAGGTCTGGCAGACCTCAATTCAGATGCGTCAGACGATAAAAATGAAGGTTTTAACTTTTCCAAGCTAGATAGAAGCTATTCAAGCTTTGGCTTAGAACAAGGAGAAATTACGATTATTACACCTCCAAGTTTTGGTTTCAGTGAAGTTATAAGCACAGTAACATCCTTTTCTGAAATTTGTGAGAAAATTTTGCCATCTCTTCTGATGTCTCTCCATGTACTCCAATTCTGGAAAGGTTTCTATCAAACTCAGTGGGACAATCCTTTGATTCTGAGAAGTCTTATATGATAGGATCTCGTGCTTCATTTGGAGATGGCTCAATATCTCCCTGTAGCCCTTTTCTTTCAGAGTTCATTCCTGGCTATCTTCCCCAAGATGCCTGGTCTAGATTTCCCTCAACTGATTCTGTTCCATGTGAGGAGTTTCCAATTTCCCCTCTTAATCTAGAGTGAAACTCGTCTACAAGAGCTATAAATTGGGATCAACCATACCCGTATGATCCTTCCAATTGTCACTGGAATTGATTTTCTTCATTAGAGTCTTTGTACACAGAAGAAACAACTGAATCTGGAGTTTTGATTCCAGACCTTCCAAATGATTTAGCATAGGTATGTCTCATGCGGGTTTCATTTATTAAGTACGATCCTTTCCGAATGGTATCTAGACAGTGGAGAGCAGTTCTTATATCTGAAGAGTTCTACAAGACAAGAAAAACACTTGGGATTAAAGAAGCCTTTATATCACTGGTTGTCCATGGTAATAAAGTCCACATCTTCAGCAGAGTCATGGAATCCAGCATTAAAGTAGTACCATAGTGTATGTCATACTTGTGCAGAGTCAAATAACTGCTGCTCAGAAACTAGCCTTTGATTACTGGAACCAGTGGTGCTTGGATTCAGTAGCTCTTTAGGCTGAGAACATCAAGTTTATTGAACAGATGCACATTAAATCAACAATCTTTGCATTCAATATGAAGAGTTTGGAGTTAACTGTTGCATAGCCTGATCTCACTTGATTAATCTTCTATCTTGAAATTTCTCAAGAACCTCTATGGTCGCGACTTTGCTTTCAAAAACCTTTCGACACCGGGATTATTTTAACCTAGACTCTAGACCAGCGTCTTTGCTATTCATTATGATTGAGAAAATTTCCCGACCAACCGGGACCACCCATCTGTAGGACGGCGGACCCATGGCCACATCCATCGCACTTTCCTGAGGTTGTTTTAGTTGTCTAATTACCTACCACATTTAGTTGGACATGCATCAAGCAACTTCCTTAATTAGCCGTTAGGCACCAGTTCCTTCACGTAATCTTAGCACTTGAAATAGAAAAGTAGTGTCAAATAAGTTCCTTTTCAACAGGTTATCATATTTATCTCTGGAATACATTTATAAAGTCCAGCCCGTAGGCTTATCCATAATCCACCTGAAGGCTATCCATGATCCGCCCTAAGGCTATCCAACAATCCACAGGGATTACTAATCCAAGATTCCACCCGTAGACTAGTATGCGGGCCTCGAGATCCAATCCTGAGTCACGTTGGCCTCTGTTGAGAAACATGCGGGAGCTAGAGCATGGCAGTGAGTTATGGTGGATGGAAGGAGAAGTGTGGACTCATGATGGAGAAGACAAAAACACTGTTTGTTACACAAGTGAATTAGGTTCCAAGATTGAGACTTGGACTCATAAACACAATCTTGTGTCTGTGGACAATGACATTGACACTTCACTGAAAAGAAAAGAGTACTATCATTGCATTAAGAAAAGGAAGCAAGTACAATGCTTTATAAGAGAGTAGGAAACTGCAGTAGGCACCACAGTGCATATGGGATAGGTTAGCCTACATGTCCTTGTCCCTGAAGCTCCATACAAAGAGGTTGTTTAGTGAGTGTGATTGCTAAATCTCAACACCCCTCCTCAATCACAACTAGAAAGGCACAAACTGTGTAGAGGCTGTAATGAGAACCACCTGCAAAGTGTGGGCACACCACAAACATGGTAGACACTAGAGGCTGTCCAGAAAAGGCTAAGTGTGGGCACCAAAACATGATGGACATCCAGAGGCTGTAACAGGGGCCTCACAAAGTGTAGAGGGACTGTAATGCCAAGTTACATGAGGAGTTTACAAAGCTTATGGCAGGAAGCATTAGGGCAAGGAAATACAAGGCTTTTAAAATAGTCTATCAGAGTAATGAGAGTAGAAAGACTATTGAGTCTTGTCCTTCCGATCCTGGTGGTCTTCATCTTCATCTTCTTCTTCATCTTTTGGTCCATGGTCTTCTTCTTCTTTCACAGCAAGATAGGCCTTTTGGGACCTCTTCCTAGCATGACAGAACTTCTCAGTATGTCCGGTCCTTTTGCAGAAGTCACAGAAGAGCGGTTCATTTTTACCTTTGTATCTGTTGTTTACATATAACATTTGTTCATCCTTTGAAGTTCAAGGCTCTTCTTTGCTTTTAAGTTTCTTTTCTTCTTCTAACAGAGAAGCTTTAATATCAACAAGTTGAGGATCAGGCATATTGGTTAGAGTGGTTGATACATTATCATAGGCAGGAGGCAAACTTTTTAACAAGACACCAATACAGACATCTTCATCCATTTTTAGCTTTATTCCTGCAAGTTGAGTAAGCAGCCTTTCCATGTAGTTCAGATGGGATTCTAGGGATGTATGAGGCTTCATATCAAGTCGGAAAAATTCAATTAATAGACCATACTTAGACGACTTTGACTGTGCACCAAATAGGGTATCCAATTTATCCCAAGTGTTATGGGACATGTCACAGGCATCCACATGATGGATGTAGCTGTCGTCCAACTCCAGTTTGATGATGGCTTGTGCCTTGTCATCATTCTTCTGCCAAGTAACTGCAAGGTCCTCATCTCGGGGTTTCTTCTCTTTACCATTTGTGATGGCCCAAAGACCCTTCTTCATCAGGATGAGCTTGATGAGGGTTGACACTTCACTGAAAAGAAAAGAGTACTATCATTGCATTAAGAAAAGGAAGCAAGTACAATGCTTTATAGGAAAGTAGGAAACTGCAGTAGGCACCACTGTGCATATGGGATAGGTTAGCCTACATATCCTTGTCCCTGAAGCTCCATACAAAGAGGCTATTTAGTGAGTGTGATTGTTGAATCTCAACAGCCTCTTGTGCAAGGCCCGAAAGGCAAGGGATTTACGGCCAGAGCCCCCTAGCACCCAAGCGTCCTCCTGCTCCAAGTAGCGCTCAATGGAGAGACCTCTCGCGGCGGGTTTGGTCCACCTTCCCGACGCAGCTAACAACCCCCTTGGTTAGGGTTAGGAAGATAGTTGGGGTAGCTGAGGCTGCCTCTCCCTTCAGGCCTTCAACCTGAAGCATTAGATATCTTTTCATCCTCTAATTCCTTGAGCAAACAAAGCAAATAGTGCTCTCTAAACTATTACAAGCACAATAATTTCCAGTGGTCGTTAATTTGGCCAACTGCTAAGGAGTGAATCCTTCTCTCCAAATGCATCCAGCATTCGATCCAGGATCAATTACGACTTGGCAAGATCCCCAAGGGATTGTTTATTAACCCTTATGTCCTTGGGTTAGGGCTGTAGCCTATTAACCCAACTTAACCAATACCTTAAGTTCTATTAACAAAAAATATGTTGCTCCAAATTATTGATTGGTCCTTTGCTTCCAAGCAAATATCTAATTCCCTTATCTTGGTCACTTTTCCCAAGAAAGGTGCTATAATAGGATGACTACTCATCCTCTTGCAAGATAAACTTGCACAAGAATCTACCAATCTTATTCCGAGGAATTGGCCATTCCTTTGTGATCAAACCAGAAGATCATGCGACTCTGCAACTTGTTGCACAAGTGCCGTATCTAATCCATGGGACTATTTCACCCATCGAAGGGCGTCTTCTAATCACGGAATCATGATTGGATAAGAACATGGCTTAGGGTGTCTTCATATCCAATTTATTTCTAATTGCACTAGGCCGATTCTGTTGGTCCTAGGGTTCCAACTCAATCCGAGTTTGATCTTTTTAACGAGCGATCCTTAGGGTAGAGACCCTAGATCGTTTCTTGCAAATACGTCATATTGTCCCTACATTCTGTGAATGTGGGTAGGACTTAGGGTTATGAGAGTTTCAACTTCGCAATTTAGTGCGTCTAGGCCAAGTCCTTAATGTGCTAAACCCTAGTTAGCACTTGGAGTATATTATATTGATTTAACCATCCTAAGCGATTCCTTTGTGGTTTAGGTGTTTAGGGTAAACCAATTTACTTGTCTATTCATGAAGATATTGTCTTGATCAAAGAGGGGAAAAATACCTTGCATTACGATACCATTCTCATAAGCACACAATTCATTGCCTACGTATGATTAGATTTACAAACCCTAACTTTTCTTGTTAAGATCAAAGCACATGTTAAAATTCGCATACAATTAATGCCACTAAGCTTTTAGGGTTTTAGGTTACAATGAACCATGCAGCTTTTCCTAACTACTATGCAGTTGAACGAGATTTATGCCATTGACTAGAGTTAATCCTGCTTTATGCAGCCCTAGAATCATTTCCATGCCTTGCAAATTCCTACGGTTGTTGGCAACCTTCTTTAATGAATCAGTGCGAAGAAAGAGATGTCTAATAATGTGACATGCGATTTAATCTTTCCATGCATAATCGAAGTGTACTACAATAATTTCGACTTTGTAATGATGGTCATTAGTTGATCTAGATTCATCACTTTGCAATGCATAAAAATAACTTGCTAAGAATGCATAGACATCTTTCGTTCATTCCATTGAAAAATACAATTGACCAATCTTCAATCGTGAGTTATAGCCAATGTATTTCAATTGCAAAAGTGCATCTTACTTCCATGAATTAACCATGCATAATTGCAATATTTCAATGTAAATCAAAAAATAGGAAAAAAATCTGGACTTGTGGGTTCGGTGAAATGTCCACATGTATGTTAGGAGATGATCCTCCTGCGGTTGCACCTTGTGCCTTTTTAGGGGCCATCGTGAATTTGACCTTCTTGCCTTGGCCATAGTCTTATGATCTTGGCCTGTCTCCCTTATATGTGCAATTTCCTTTGAGATACGGCTTCCTTGACCGATGCACCGTCTTGCAGAATTGGGCTTTGGAAGGCCTTAAGGTCTGGAGCTTGGGCCTTCTTTGTTTAAAAATCCTGGGAGTTTAAGGAAATCCTCCCCAATGGCCTTATGGGGAAAAATCGAGTGGGAAGGGCTTTGTAGCTCCCTCTCCTTCAAAGCCCTGGAAAGGCGTATTAGGGAACTAATGGGAAGGCCTAATAGGCTTCCACTTCGAAGCAAAGAGGGAAAAGAAATTTGGGCTTTCAGAGGGTTCAAAAGGGAAAGGCTTTTAAATCGGTTAGAAAAATGAGTTTGTGGGTCCAATAGGAAGGGGACTTAAAATCCCGAAGTAAAAAAGCTTTATGAAAGTCCACAGGAAGGGGGGCTTTAAGAAGGCCCCTTAGAAGCTTCTTGGAAGCTTTTGGGGGGAGCGTACAGGCTACATGGAAGAGAGGAGATGATCGTTATGTGGAGGGGGGAAAAGGATGATGCCCATGTGGGCGAACGGTGAGAAACTTGATGGCGGTAGAAGGTGGAATGGCGATAGCTCATCGGCATTTCACTAGCGCGCCTGGAGGCTCGATGGCGGCTCTGGCGATGGCGGCAGCTATTCAGTTTGGCAGCTGGGCGGTGACATTTCGTCACTCTTCCCTCCTTCTACACACGCTATAGTCGGCGCAACATGACGAACCTTCACTCCCCCTTCCTCCTTCACCCCCTTAGAGGGTGTATATATAGGAAGAGGGGGGGAGAGGGCTCCCTCTCACGTGGTGCCTCGCATGGCTATCCTCCCCTCCACCTCTCAAGTTCCCATTTTAGCACATCCCCTTCCCTCTACCACGCCTTGGCTGGGGGAAGGTAATTAAAAAAAATTGCAATAAACTTATTATTATCTTATTGACCTCCTCCCAAGAGGATGTTCACCTGTGGTTATGCGGGTTTTTAAACCTCAATCCCATTGGGCCAGTGGAGAGTCATGATATGTTGTTTACAATTTAAAGATCGCACCGTCCGTAATTTCAATGCTGGAATTGTCATTTTCATGAGTCTCACGCAGGCTAGTAATATTTTTCAACAGAAATATTACAGAGGCAGCATTAGTTACCTCCGACTGTCTGCCTGACCCTATCCAAGGGGATTGTTAGCCGCGCCGGGTACATGGACCGAACCCACCGTGAGAGGTCTCTTCATGGGTGCTACTTGGAGCAGGAGGATGGTTGGGTGCCAGGGGAGGCTCTAGCAGTAAATCCCTTGCCTCTGGATCTTGCACAAGAGGCCGATGTGACTCGAGATGGGATCTTGAGGCCCGCATACTAGTCAACGGGCGGAACTTAGAATAGCGATCCCTGAGGATTGCTGGAATAGCCTTCGGGCAAGTTTATTTGATGTATTCCAAATATTGATAAATAAAGATCAAATTTTGAAAAGGAACTTGCTTAACATTGTTTTTCTATGTTAGTGCCTAAGTTACATGAAGGAACTAGTGTGTAATTGGTTAATTAAGGAAGCTGTTTTTGCTTGTCAAACTAAATGTGATAGGTAATTAGATAACTAAAGCAACTCGAGGAAAGAGCGGTGGATGTGACCCTGGGTCCGTCCTACAAAAGGGTGGTCCTGGTTGGCCGGGAACTTTTCTCAAAGGATTTGACAGCGAGGTAACAATGACCTAGAATCTAGAGTGCTAGAGTCCCGATTTATACTGTTTTAGGGGAACAGAATGGGACTATGCCTTACGGGCAGAGAGGTCAAGCTTCACATCCCTCTCATTTTCCACTCTCCTTGAACTAAGTGCAATATAAATCTGCTTCGACCTTGATGTTTCTACATAATGTAGTTCATCTGGGGCTCGACACTAGCTACCATTCTAGGAACTTGACCATTAGTAAAACCCTGATTCAGGTCACTCCTAAGTGGGAACGGTCGTAATGCTTTCGCTTCGTGGCAGACTCGAGAAGACCTAGATCGCAAACACCGTGACATTCCTTGTGAGTGCCGGGCGGCACTTTCTAGACTCTCTTCCCGATGGGCTGCTAAGACGTGTCCTACAAGTGGAAAGGGGGACATGTTACATCAAACAATTTTTATAGCATTACCATTGTGACACAAGGTAATGGATGAAGCACATGCATCTCAATATGCTAGACATAGGGGTATTCTACCCACTACTCTAGCATTAGAAAGATATTTCTTTTGGCCCACTCTTAGAGCTGACATGGAAATATATGTCCGCAAGTGCAAGATATGCCAAAAAGTAAAGTATGATATGCATAAACCACCTGGTCTACTGAAGCCATTACCTATTCCCAATGAGCCTTGGGAAAGTATAGCCATGGACTTTATCATGGAGCTTCCTCGCACACAAGCAGGCAATGATGCAATCTGGACTATCATTGATAGATTCAGTAAGCAAGCTCACTTTATACCTGTGCGAAAGACAATCAAAGACGATCATATGGCTAAGCTATTCATTGCTCATATTTTCAAGCATCATGGCATGCCTAAGTCCATTATAACTGATCAAAATCCCTAGCCTCTTTTGGCAAGTGCTCTTCAAGAACCTTGGGACAAAGTTAAACTTTTCATCCTCTTATCATCCTCAAATGGATGGGCAGAATTCTACTGTTCTAGACCTTTTGAAATCCTATATCTTTGATCATCAAAGAGAATGGGAAAATTATTTACATTTACAATAATACGGTGCACTCTATTTCTGGTAAGGCACCCTTTGCGATCATCTTTGGTAAGCCTCATTTACCATCCATTCTTCTTACAAAGAATAAGATCTTTGTAGTAGACGTATTTGCTAGAGACATTGATACAACTTTCACTCAAGTAAAAGCTGCTATCCAAAGGACACAAGAGAAGCATAAATGCAAAGCTGATAAGTAAGTTAGATCTCAAGTTGGGATAGAATGTTCTTCTTAAGTTTGAGAAGGCTTGCTTGAAGAAGCACAAAGGTCAAAAGGGTAAAGTCGTTAAGCTTTCTAATCGCTACTATGGTACTTTCAAGATCACAGATAAGATAAACGATGTGACTTTTTGTTTGAATCTATCAAGTCATTGGAACATTCATAATGCTTTCCATATAAGTTTGGTACGTCTCTATATTGGAGAATCTCCAATGGAACCAATCAAGGGAGATTTGCCTTACATAGAAGAAACAGAAGAGTTCATTGTGCTTGAAAGTATTTTACACCATCATGACAATACTCTAAGGTTAGGTATGGTATTACGGAAGTATCTGGTTAAGTTTAAGAATTATCCCCCATTGGAAGCTCAATTTATGATTGAGAGAGAACTACAAGACTTTCCAGATCTTCTTAAGGACTATGTATCCCCTCTACAGTTGAGGTCAACTATTTAGAAGCCAGAGGGATGTCACTAAATTGATTGCTTATTACACATTCTCTATTTGATAAATTTATGTTGATAAAGTAGTGAATTACTTTTCTTTAAGTGTTGATGATGATCTAGCATGGCCATGAGACCATTTAAAGACCAGTATTTGTAGTGCATCAGTTAATGGGGTGATCAAAGCACTCTGATGAGGATATTTGGTACATGCACTATAAGTTATGAAGGGATAGAGAAGCATCTGCCACGTGTAAGAGTGTACACAAGAACCAAGGAGTTACACATAAATGAAGATGGATTGAGTTCTAAGAAGAGGAAGTGCATTAGCATTGTGTATATGTATCTATGTGTGCATTCGGGGACACCTAGGAATGTTTACTTGTGTGTAATGGGCCTTGCATTCATTTGAGGTCATCCTCTCCCTTATAATTCAAGGTTTAAGTTCTTTTCTCTCTTTATGAATTAAGAATAGAAGTAATTCTTTCACTAATAAAAATGAGAGGTAATTCTTTCATTAAGAAAGATGAGAGATGTTATTCTTTGGAAGTGAGGAGAGAAGTGATTTCCTCTTTCTAAGGTCTAAGATGACGCAAGCTTTTGTGGGAAGTCAATCTTAAGGTTGAGGCCCAATGAAATCTAATGAACTCTCCTTATCTATGGCTCAAGATGGTTTCATGGACCATAATCTAAGAGGAGAGTTCAAAAAGTGGTTTTTCTTAAAATAGACATGGTGAATCCATTTTTAAAATATCTCGTGATAGAAAGCTAATTTCTAAAAATAGCCCGCACAGGTTTTATTGAAAACAATAGGATCTACAACTTTCGTGTTGTACGTTTTTCCATGCAAATAATGCACAAAGAGATATCTCAAAATTGGTGCTACAAGTAGGTCGTGGAATAGCCACATCTTGCATGAAGATCAACCTTTCTAATCTTGGCACTCAAGTCTCTCTCCAAGAAGAGAAGCTCTTGAAAGCCTATAAAAGAGAAGGCTCTCCTTGGGTGTGGGGCAGGTGAAAGAAGCATCACTTTTCATGCATCCAAGAGGAGAAGAGACGGTGCAAGTGCTGCACAAGCCCTCTTGAAATCAAGTTCCAAGAGAAGGGGAGAAGGTGCAAGTGCTACAAAAGCTATGCTAAAATCAAGTGCCAAGAGGAGAAGAGAAGATGCAAGTGTTGCGAAAGCTCTACTGAAATCAGGCTCCAAGAGGAAATCCCTATACATATTGTGTAGGAGAGAAGGAGAGACTCAAGAAGGATCAAAAGGTGCCAACATCCAAGTTGTGCAAGTGTTAGGCAGTTGTATACCGTGCAAGGAACCATGATCTTGTTTCAAAGATCTACAAGTTAAGAATTGGTTTATGTGTTATAGAGGAGCTTGCTCCTTGTCAAGAATATAACTTCACAAGGGGGAGACTGGCCCATCTTCTAGTCCCTAGTGTGTTATCAATCTCTCTATGTCTCTCTCTCTCTCTACATTTTTCTTTTCTCTCATATGTTCTCTCTCTATGACAATATAATATTTACCATATATCTTTTAAGTATATAAGAAAGTCAAGCATGGATCTGGAATCTTATAATAGTAGTGACATTGACTTCTTATTTCACATTCTCTATTTAGTAAATTTATGTCAATAAATTAATGACTCACTTTTCTTTAAGTGTCGACCATGATCTAGCATGGCCATGAGACCATTTAGAGACATGTACTCCTAGTGCATCACTTAATGGGGTGATCAGAGCACTCTGACGGGGATATCTAGTACATGCATTACAAGTTATGAAGGGGGAAGGAAGTGTCTGCCAAGTATAATAGTGTACATAAGAACCAAGGAGTTACACAAAATAAAGATAGATTGAGTTCTAAGAAGAGGAAGTGTATTAGGATTGTACATATGTATCTATGTGTGCATCCGGGGATGCATGGGAACGTTTACTTGTGTGTAGTGAGCATTGCATTCATTTGGGGTCAATCTCTCTCTTACAAGTCAAGGTTTAAGGTATTTTCTTTCATTAAGAAAGACGAGAGAGGTAATTCTCTCACTAAGAAAGATAAGAGACGTGATCCTCTAGAAGTGAGGAGAGAAGCGATTTTCTCTTTCCAAGGCCTAAGATAACACAAGCTTTTGTGGAAAGTCAATATTAAGGTTGAGGCCCAAGGCAATCTACTGGAATTTCCTTATCTATGTCTCAAGGTGGTTGCATGGATCGCTAGTTAAGAGTATAGTTTTAAAAATTGTTTTTCTTAAAATAGACATGGTGAATGCATTTTAAAAATATCTCAAGATAGAAAGCTGATCTCTAAAAATGGCCCGCTAAGGTTATTAAAAATAGCGAGATCTACAACTTTCGTGTTGGACATTTTTCGATCCGAAAAACGCACAAAGAGATATCTCAAAATTGGTGCTACAAAGTAGAACCTGGAACAACCACATCTTGCATGAAGATCAACCTTTCTAATCTTGGCGCTCAATTCTCTCTCCAAAAAGAGAAGATCTTGAAAGTTTATAAAAGAGGAGGCTCTCCTTGGGTGTGGGGAGGTGAAGGAAGCATCACTTTGCATATATCCAAGAGGAGGAGATGTTGGGGATAAAGGCGCCTCTGCCTAGCCGCCCGTGTATTACTACACTGACAGTCACCGCCACTACACACTACAGGTGGCGGGCGCTCATCACCATCACTTTATTCTTTATTCTTTTAGTGACAGTTTGAATAAAGGAAGGCCCGGTCAAACATTGTGACTGTTGGAGTTCCCATTTCTTGTATATCTCTTTCTTACTCTTGCTCTCCCGCCATAGCTCTCGGTGTAAGCTTTGATCCTTCTCTCCTTTCAACTGGTATTAGATCTCGGCTTCTCGACTCTTGAGCTTGGCTCGTGGCATTCTCAACTTCCCATCGACTCCTCACTCGCATTAGATTTCCTTCCCGGCAGCCATAGCTCATTCTCTTGAGCTCCCGTCACTCCCCGGCTTCCCGAGCTTCTTCCCGGCCTATTGAGGCACCATCAAGGCATTGACATTGATGTATTTCTTTATTATTTCAGAGACTTATTTCAGTCCACAAGTCTAGGTAAACAGGGCAACCACCATTGAAGCTTCCAACCTTCATATCTCCTTGCCACTAGTTGTGGGCTGCTAGAGGCTAGTTCCAAGGCCTCTTTGGCTCATGTTTGAGCCCTCCAACCTCTCTAGACTTGCCACGTGGACCAGTAGGAGTAGTAGCAATATCATGCAAATATGCGCATGATTCTGGACAACCACCATTCAGTCACTTCAGCTCTAGCTCCAGCTTGGCATTAAGCACTTGTTCGGGCTCTATTTCGGGCTTCTTGCACATGCATTGATACTTGGCATTGATCCTTTGATATTAGGCATTGGTTCGTGGCTGAAAACAATGTTTCAGGACTATTATAAACAGTCCACAGACATTTGATGCTAGTACTACATTCATAGTTTATGTCTATGCTTGTTTGGCCATGACTTCATAACCGGTTTGATGCCTATTGCATCCCGATTGATTGGGGGATTGAAGCTACATGTAATGCTATGATTTTAGCTAGATTGTGGAGCTGGACATACATAGTTTATAATAGTAAATGCATGCTGAATCTTTCATGCTTTGACATATGCCTATTTGTTTCGGGTGTATGTCTTGGTTTATGCTATGATGTATTGATCATTGAGGGACGACTTCAAGCTTGTCATTGGATCCGGATGTTTTTTGGAAGCTTGAGCTTATTTCAGCCCGCACTTACTAACATTGATCTATGCTTGACGGTGGTCAGTGCTTTGACAGTTATATGCTATTTGGGTACATGCTTACCCAACGCCTACGGCTTTATGCATTTGTCTTGGCACAGTGTACCATGTACTTGTTGAGCTTTAGTGCTCTGTAACAACTTGGCTTGGATTCTCATTTGCTATTCCGAAATTTTGCATTGGATGTCATTTTGTTGTCAGAGATCTTTATTGGGATGTATGTCTTGCTCATGGATGCTACCTACAGTTGCTTTGTAGCCGTCATGCTCTTGGGATGCTATTGAGGCATTGTGTTGGTTACCTATCTTTGGTACTTTGACTTGGTTTGATTGAGATGTTGAGCTCATCTATCCGCCTTTTGTGCTAGTGGGAGCATCTTGTATGCTTGGCTGACATTGAGCAGGAGGTTTATGCTATTTGAGCATTTTGCAGATATTTAAGAATTTGGGATCTCTTACACTTAAATGTTGCATGGTTCATGCACTGATATCATGGAGTTGCTTTAGACCTAAGGTTGGGCTTTGCACTCTTGTGAGCATACACCTACTGGTGTCAAGTCTTGCCAGTGTTATGTATACTTTGCCCTATTGTCCAGGGGGTATGCCTACTCATTGACGGATGCTTTGGTGACATGTTTGGGTATTTGCTCAGGATCTTGATGATTGTTTGGTGCTGATTTATGCCCGTCTATGGCTGGTCATGTCTTGGCTATCATTTATTGACTTGGTGCAGTGATTTGGTCAGCAATTGACTCTCACAGTACCTGGTTGTCATTTATTACAGCAGGCATATAACTTCGGACTGACATGGATTTTTCATGCTAAAATATTCTGAAATGATGTAATTTCACTAGTACTTGGTGGGGAATACACTTTTCTCACCATTTTCTCTCGATTTTGGTGATTTTTTAATAATTTTTTATAGTACACAGCAAGTAGTTTTTAACTGTCTGCAGTCTTCTAGCCTGCATTATGGCGAGTTCATCCATTGATCATGGTATTTTCAACATCACCAAGCTATCATGATGGTACAAATTACTCTTATCGGAAGAGCAAGATTTGGCAGGTATTGGTGCAAAAATCGCAGAGCAAACCATTGAGGTTGAGGGGGTATCCGCTTGCAACTATGCCAGATGAGTTATACAAGTCCACTATTCTGTTATCTCTCATAGAACAGGTTCATTACAATGTATTTGAGGAAGAACAGAGTGCACAGCACTTGTGGGATAAAATCAAGAATCTCTATGACTAGAAAAGTCTAGCGAGTCAGATGTATTGGCTGAAGCAGCTTATGGATCTACGCATGAAGGAGAATGTGACTATGTCTGCTCACTTGAGCTAGTTCCATGCTATACTCAAGAACTTGACTTCGTAAGACATCACTTTTACAGAGGATGTTACTCCTCTTTTCTTACTTTGTACTCTTAATGAGTCATGGGATGTATTTTGCACTGCATTATGTGCCTCTACTGCTACCTTTAATTTATCTGATGTTGAGAATGCTCTTCTGCAAGAAGAGGTTAACCGTAAGAATTCGGATGCCTCTCTGTGTCGCATGCTATGCGAGTTAGAGGTAGGAATGATGGATATGGAAAGAATGGCGGTGGCAGTGGCCATGGATGGGATTCTCAAAAATCTCGGTCCAAGTCTCGTGGGAAGTCACGTAGAAAATTCTGTGGCAAGAATGCAGATGTTACTTGTCACCATTGTGGGAAAAAGGGCCATATTAGACCACAATGCCATGAACTACGCAATGAAAGGCGAAAAGATAAGGGGAAAGAAAAAGTGTAAGATAAGTCTTCTGATCGTAGCATAGTGCCTGCAAAGTCCAGTGTTAAAATTGAAGAGATCAATGTTATGCAGCCTGAGGATGTTGATGATGATTAGCTTCTTCTAGTGCTTCGCAGATGATAGAGATACACTCTATGTATGCACAGTGTTGGCTCTTGGACTCAGGTGTGTCCTTTCATGTGACACCTTGCTGAGAGTGGTTTCATTCATACCACTCTATTTTGGGTTTTGTGTACTTGGGTGATGATAGCTCTCTTGATATTGTGAGCATTGGTGATGTTAGGCTGCAGTTTCCTTCTGGCTGCAATTTTATTATGTAGGATGTACATCATGTACCTGCTTTGACACACAATCTCATGTCAACTGGACAGCTTGATGATGCATGTTATCATATATCTTTTGGAGACTTTGCATGGAAGATCTCTCGTGGCAGACTTCTGATTGCGAGAGGTGCCAAGGCTGGCAATCTTTATCCCTTGATTGTATCCGCTTCTTCCCTTGATCATGTTTTGTCTGTGGGTTCTATCCCACATGTATCTCTTTGGCATGCCCATTTGGGCCATATGTCTTTGAAGAGAATGAAAAGGCTTTCTGGTTTGTAGTACTTACCACCCCTTGATTATGCATATTTTGATTCATGTGAGAATTATCTTTTTGGCAAGCAGACTAGGTCTATGGATAAGAAGTTTGGTAGGTCACGCATGAGTGAGCCCTTGGCATTGGTACTTTCGGATGTTTGTGGGCCCATGCCTTGTCAGTCTATGGGTGATGCAAAGTATTTTGTTACTTTCATAGATGATTTTTCACAAAAATTTTGGGCTTATCCCATTAAGCGAAAATCCGATGTCTTGGCTGTGTTTCAGAGATGGCTTGCATTGGTTGAGAACCAATCTGGGTATATGCAAAAATGCCTAAGGACAGATAATGGGGGTGAGTATGTCTCACGTCTTTTTGAGCAATTATGTGATGAGAGGGGTATTAAGCATCAGTTCACTGCCCCCTACACCCCCCCAAAATGATTTGGCTGAGCGGATGAATAGAACCATTCAAGAGCGTGTACGCACTATGCTTAGCCATGCAGATCTACCATAGAGCTTTTGGGCTGAGGCAGTTAGTACACCTGTGCATATCATAAACAGATCACCTTCTAGTGGTTTGGATTTCTAGGTTGCAAAGGATGTATGGAATGGAAAACCTCCCTCTTATGCGCATCTTCGTGTCTTTGGATGTGAGGCATTTTGCTATGTGCCCAAGGACAAGAGAAGTAAGCTGGAACCTAAGAGTGTCAAATGCATTTTCCTTGGTTATGGGGATGCGGGCGAGATGGGTTACCATCTCTGGGATCCACAACTGCGGAAAGTCATCCGCAGTCATGATGTAGTCTTCGATGAAGACAAGATGCATAGGAAGCCTAAGAGAGTTCTTGAGATCTACAGGGTCATATTTAAGGAGGAGCCCAGGGCTCCTGCACAGCCAGTTGGATAGCCTACAACTACAGCAGAGATGCTCATGGTTAAGGTGCTGGACACGTAGCTAGGTAGGCAGCAGAGCCTACTATGGGACGGTCTACTAGAGACAGACGTCCACCTGATAGATTTCATACCTCAATGCATTATGTATTGGTTACAAATGCAGGAGAGCCTTTCACTTATGATGAGGCTATATGGAGGGGTGACAGTTACTCCTGGGAGAGGGCTATGCAGTCCGAGATAGACTCCTAGCATAAGAATGAGACTTGGGATTTGGTATCCTTGCCTAAGGATAAGAAGGCTTTGCCATGCAAGTGGGTGTACAAGCTGAAAAGTACCCCTGGACACCCCAAGCCGGCATACAAGGCTAGGTTGGTCGCAAAGGGTTTTAAGCAGAAGCATGGCGTGGACTTTGATGAGGTCTTTTCTCATATGGTTAAGATGACCACCCTGCACTTAGTCTTGGACTTGGTTGCTCAGCTTGACTTGGATTTACACTAGATGGATGTCAAGACGGCTTTCTTACATGGGGACTTGCATGATGAGATTTATATAGACCAGCCTAAGGGCTTTGCAGAACCTGGAAGGGAGCACCTAGTGTAAAAATTGAAGAAAAGTCTTTATGGCTTGAAACAGGCACCTAGGGAGTGGTATCGTAAGTTTGAAACCTTTATGCAGTCGCGCAGGGCTACAGCAGGAGTGCTATGGATCCATGTCTCTACACGAAGAAATCCCGTGATGGTTCTTTATTGATTTTGATACTCTATGTGGATGATATGCTGATAGCAGGGAAAGCTCATGATGAGCTAGATGCTCTTAAGGCTCAGCTCAAGAAGAGCTTTGAGATGAAAGATCTGGGACATGCCTCTCACTTACTTGGTATGTGCATTAGACGAGACAAGCATCAAGGACTCCTCTACTTGTCACAAAGGGAGTATATTCATAAAGTCCTTGAGCGCTTCCGCATGCAGGGCGTAAAGCCTATTGGTTGTCCATTGCCTTCTTATATGAAGGTATCACAGGCTCATTGTCTGCAGATAGATGAGTAGAGGGTCGAGATGGCCAAGATTCCCTATGCATCCACAGTGGGTAGTCTTATGTGTGCCATGATAGCCACTCGTCCAGATATTGCCTTTGCAGTTGGTGTTGTGGCACGCTATATGGCTACACCTAGCAAGAAGCATTAGGATGCCGTGAAGGGTATCATGAGGTACCTGAAGGGCATTGTAGATATGTGCATATGCTATGGCAGCCAGGATACAAGAGTCCTGGGGTACACTGACTTTGATTACGCAGGACATGCATATAGTAGGAAGTCTAGGACATACAAATAGTAGGAAGTTCACTTCCGGCTACGTATTCACCTATGCTGAAGGTGTTGTTTCTTGGATGTCCACGTTATAGAAATGCACGACCCTTTCTACTACAGAGTCCGAGTATGTTGCAGCCACTGAGGCTTGGAAGGAGGCCATTTGGTTGGGTCATTTGGTTGCTGACCTTGGTATTGATGCTATCCCTACACTGCATTCGGACTCTATGAGTGCTATTCAATTAGCCAAGAATCCGGTCTTCCATGCGAAGACAAAATACATTGAGGTGAGGTATCACTTCATACGTGGGGTCATTGAGGACAAGTCTGTTGACCTTATCAAGACCTCGATTGACCAGAATCTTGCAGATCTACTCACGAAAAGCCTCTCTACAGAGTGCTTTTCCTTCCTCAGGAGGTTGATGGGTGTGGGATGAGATGATGTCTTTCCTCATCCTGTTGTACATGTGTACATGTTGTAATGTCTTTCTTCTTTTTTCTTTTCACTCCTCACTAGGGCAGATTCACCTTTAAGTGGGAGGTTGTTGGGGGTAAAGGCGCCTCCGCCTAGCCACCCATGTATTACTACACTGACACTCATTGTCACTATACACTACAGGTAGCGGACGACCTTCATGGTTACTTTATTCTTTATTCTTTTAGTGACAATTTGAATAAAGGAAGGCCCGGTCACACATTGCAACTGTTGGAGTTCCCATTTCTTGTCTCTCTCTTTCTTGCTCTTGCTCTCCCACCATAGCTCTTGATGCAAGCTTCGATCCTTCTCTCCTGAAAGGAGAGAAGGTGCAAGTGTTGTGGTAGCTCTACTGAAATCAAGTTCCAAGAGGAGAAGACAAGGTGCAAGTGCTACGAAAGCTCTATTGAAATCAAGCTCCAAGAGGAAAGCCCTACATATATTGTGTAGGAGAGAAGAAGATACTCAAGAAGGATCAAAAGGTGCCAACTTCCAAGTTGTGCAAGTGTTAGCCGGTTGTATACCGTGCAAGAAACCGTTATTTTGTTCCCAAGATCTACAAGTTAAGAACTATTTTGTGTGTAACTAGTTCCCACCTTCCAATCCCCAGTGTGTTGTCAATCTCTCAATCTCTCTCTCTCTCTACATCTTTCTTTTCTTGCATATGTTCTCTCTCTGTGTCAACATAATATTTACCATATATTTTTAAGTATATAAAAAATTGAAGCGTGTATCTTCGATCTTATAATAACAGTAGATGTCCCAACAAGTGTGACAAATCGTATAGGTGGCATGCCTCCACTAAAACAATGAGCCGATTGTGGGCTTACATTAGCATCCACATCTATGCAATACCCCCAGAACCACTCCCTCCGTTTGGACCCAATCTGGAGCATCGACCTCACCTACTAGAAACATAAGCATGAAAGAGTGCCAAAGTAGATCTAACGAAACCGCCTGATGGTGTCAGAGACAGCTTCTAGTCCTCCATATCTCTTAATTGAGCCATTTGATCTAGAGACATACCTATGAATATCTCTTGCAACTCCTCCTCGCTCATTCCTTGGCTCATCTTGCTCTCTAAATATCATCAAAGGTAATCTGTACATAGAGAAAATTATGTTAGCATAATCAATATAAAGATTCAAGTAAAGCATGATAATATTACTTTGAAAAAAATGATGTTACTTAAAATGCATATTCTAGAGTACCCTTATAAGCGATTCATCAACAAATTAATTACACAGATGCTGCAAGTATGACGTAGCCTATGGTCCCATGTGAATCTTCTGGCACAACTCCACGTACACTTGAAGGTCGATAGATAGTTCACCACAAAAGGAGCCACTTTGTTCTAAAAGAATTCTTGGCCCCTTGTCTTTTTGTCATTTTTACCCGAATCTGCCTCCTCTACATGCTCCAAGCCATCTTCAACCTCCACCCCTTGCAACATTGACCCTTCCACCTTCATACTCTCCTCATCTATGCTAGTAACAATGCTTTCATCATACTCAAAGGACATGCATGATAGCTTGAGGTAACTAGACCTATCCCTACATTAATACAAACTTGATCGAGCTATGTTAGATGTCGCAACAAGAATGGAAGCCTACTTACCTGAGCACTCCCCGAATCACAAAAAGTCATGCATGATCCACATGAGAATGGATCCTATATTGGTAGACCATCGACCATTACGCTTGCTCATATCTTTCACGGTGACTCTATCCTCCCACAAAATCTTAAGCTTATCAACTAATGGATGGAGATATGTGTCCATATTCTTGACTTTGTAGTATCCAGAAACAAGCAAGCTTAGGATTAGGTTTCCTTTCTTCCTAGAAAGCTATAGCGCGATGTTGTAGTTTACAAGGACTACATGCCATACACTGTAAGAAGTTGAGCGGAGACCAAATGGATTTACACCATCCATAGGAAGACCGAGTCAAAGATTCTTTGGCTGTCGTGCAAAGCTTGGAAAGGTAGAGTCAATCTCCATGCACGTGAATACACTGATATTCGTTGGACTCCATCTCTGGATCTATTCTGCACATGCCGCATTGTCAAGCTTGTCGTGGTATACATATGAAACATGTGACGTAATGTGGGATAAGTGAAAAGTGTCTAAGAACTTTCAAGGAATGGTTTGACCTTGCAAGTCCTATCGATATATGTGAACACTACACTTTGGATATGTCTCCATAGTCTTGTACTCTCCTCCAAAGAGCACACGATCAGTGACACATGCGTGGATGCTATTGTAGTTCCATGCCAAGCTTTTGTAAAACATGTCATGCATCATCGTGAGACTTAGGTATGGTATTTTCAAGTGGTAATATATAATACTTTAGCAACGAACACCATATTGGGGAATATGGAAATTTTCCATAAGTTTGGGACATGTGGTCAAATCTTTGGATTTATCATAAATTGAATACTATAACTCCAAATCAAGTGCTCTATAGCTCAATAGATTCCATTTTTCAAGCACTTTCTAATGATAGGACACATGATATGGTTTTGAGAAACTTATGGGCATGTTATCAGGGTGCCATCTTTTACTATTCAAAAAATGGAAATTGGGAGATTCCCAAACTCACTAATATTGTGTTAACCTGAAAAAAACATAATAAAACACATTGAAAAAGCACAAGTGATTTTTATAATGGGATCAAAAAAAATCAAGGGAGCGTATTACATAGAATGTACGTGAATAACTCAATCACACTCACATCACTCCACATGTATTTTGTCTACACACTTAGGAGCCCAAGCAACATCTTCAAGTGAGATACTCAACACCCATCATATAATGGTATGGACACTTCCTCTCTTATCAGATCAGATGCCTCGACATCCATGGGCATCAATGCATTAATCATTGCCTCCATCTTAGCATCCAAGATTTTAGAAATGTCCAAAAGGCTGCATGTCTCCTTAGGTATTAAGGATATAGACTGAGTCGTGCCTTCCACGTGGTGGATCTTCTCAAGCACTCCATCCATCGCATGGCCACGAATTCTTCTAACTGGCCACAATAGGTGCACTCCTCCTTGGGATGAGATGTCACCTTCCTACATAAATTTTATGGCCACGTCTAATGTTTTGGTATATGATATTTAATTAGTTTGCGAATATAAGGCATGATTGATACACACATTTCTTACCGTTCACTCAAAGTCTGAGATCATCTGATCAATGATCTCCCACTACAAGATATAGGCCTTATACCGACGTTAAAAGCGATGAAAATGTAAATAAAGAAATTTGCTCCCGTCGTCGCAAAAAGTGTAGTTATTGGCGATGCCATAGAACAGTTGGTATTAGCATCATTATTAGCATTGCTAATTGCATCGATAGTATCAGCGTCGCATTTGCAACGCTGATATTACCGACGCAAATAACGACGCTGATAACAACACTTTGCGACGCTAATAACAATGCCAATAACGATGGATGCAGGTAAATTTGCGATGCTAATAGTGATGGTAACAGGGAAAAAAATTTAGCACTATGTGCTTTATTTGGGCCATACAAAATAATTTCTACTGTGTACAATGCTTGTGTAAATAAAGACAAAGTGTACTTAAATCATAACACTGATACATGAAATAAATACATGATCGCATAATGAAATAAACTGGTACAATCATGGCAAGATATCACTACTACATAGAAAATGTCTACACAAATCAGGTAACCAAAAAAGAAGTGTGTGTGAGCTCCAGGGATCCAAGGGAAAGCTATACATCCTCACCATCCGAAAGCTTGTCCCGCCACAAAGGAGCATTGAACGGACTCTGTAAAAAAAGAAACAACTACACATCAATCCACCATACAATAATACATTCTAATGAAACATGGTAACTACGGACAAGAAAGATGAGTGACTTACAGGGCCGTCGCGTCTATACAATCGGTCGATCAATGCAGTGAGACCGTGCCTCTCTGCATATCGAGTCTCAAGGCCGGTCAGATCACGATTTGTAATGGAGTGCTGCAAAGGAAACAAAATACTAACTTTTAGAAACACGATTGTCAGTACAAAGGATATTGCAAAAAAATAAGCAAGCAAAACAAAAGAAAAACTTACAAAGTCCTCCAGATATGTCTTGTGGCTACCACTCCCAAGATGATAGACCACTCTGGCCTCTAGTCGTGCCCTCGCCGCCTCGCGGTGCTAACTCCAACGTCTTGGAGAATCTATAGCATCCTCCCTCAGTCCGCACCAGTCGTCCACGTCTAGCCACTTGGGCTTTGTAGCCCCACTCTTGAGTGCCTTGCGTGCGTCCCATCATCTGTGTGACATATATACACGCATGCACTCCATCATCCAACCCATAGAAAACCTATCTGCTGTGGCTGGAATTGGAAACTCCTCATGCAAGGATGCTACTATGTAGTCATTGCTCCCCTCTGGTATGTTTTTCCAATAATCAAAGACGTTGTGCCGAAAAACATGTTGGCACAACTCTCTCATGCGAGCCATCACCCTCCTCCCCTCATCATTCATGATAATGGCTCCTGACCTATCATCTACAAGATAGGCATACCCCTCTGGGATATGCCTAAGATGGGTCCTCTCCCACCTGCGACCATGCTCCTGGGCATATCCACCAGACCCCTGTACATCTGGTGTACCCACCGGGGTAGTATCTATCGGTGTAGCACCCATAGGGGTGCCACCTGAGGACGGATGAGCAAAATCCAGAGTAACTGGAGTAGACATCCCCACAGGTGTGACAAATCCTGGAGGTGATGCAACTCCATCACAACAACAAGATGAAGACACCACGTCCGTGCCTCCACAACAACCACCTAAGCCACACTCTCTAGAACTACCATGAGAGTAAGGAGTAGTACATATATCTCCAGCCCACCGTCGGCTCACTGCATCCATATCTATGCAGCATCCCCCTGACCCTGAAGCACTCCCTCCCTGTCCAAGTCTAGAACGTTGACCTTGTCTGCTCAAAGCAGAAGCATCTGATCACCTCGAAGTAGATCTAATAGAGCGGCCTGATGATGTTGGAGACAGCTCCTAGTCCGCCATGTCTTTGAATCTCGCCATCTGATCTGGAGACATGCGCGTTCAGATATCTTGCAACTCCTCATCGCTCATCCCTCGACTCATCCTGATGATCTAAGTATCCATAAAAGTCACTTGCATATACAAAAAATGATGTCAACATAATCAATTTAAATCATACAAAGCACGATAATATAAATCTTAAAAAAATGATCTCACTTAAAATGCATATCTTATGTACCCTTATAAGCGATTAGTCAATAAATTGAGTAAGTGGATGCTCCAAGTATGAAGTATCCTATGGTCCCATGTCAATCTGCTGACACAACTCAGCATAAACTGGAAGGTTGAGACATGTCACCACAAAAGGATGAGTCCACCTTGTTCTCAATGGAATCTTGTATTTCCATAATTGTTACCCAATGCTAGCTCCTCTACATGCTCCAAGCTTTCGACGGCCTCCACCCCTTGCAATATTCACCCCTCTATTTGCATGTTGTTCTCATCTATGCTCGGAACATCACTTTGATCATATACTCTCACACTTTGGGGAGCTGAAGGTATAACATACCACCATCGAGGTTGTCGGGGGTTTGGATAGAAGATTACATGTTCACAAACACGTACAAGAGAGATTTAACTATTGTGACATGTACCATGTTGTAATACAATTAACAAACAAATGAGTTCATGCACCGGTTCATAATGGACCGGTAACACAAAGGTGTCACACAAATTCGTTCATTTTTTTTCGGAATCTATTTTAAGAAATCTAGATGGACCTCGTCAAACTGTTGCTCCAACTCCTTCAAGTACCACTTTGAACCACTGCACATTGAATAGTATCATGGAGAAGCTACCTAATCCACTGTAACAATACTTTGCAAGTTTCCAAAATACTCAATCTCATCTATAACCGTGTTTGGATCCATTGCTCATTGTCAGCTCTCTTGCTCGAACCTTGCCATGATACCATAGTTTGTTGTGGAGTGCATTTTGTCAATACGGTCCACGCAAAAATGCCATCCGTGCAACCATGCTGCACTATATATTTTGTATTGTATATTGAAACACTCAATTAGTTGTCGTATATAAAATATAGATATGATAAATCCTAAACACTTCATCACCTTTGGACTATATCCCATTGAGAGTTCCCACTCCTTGGTTGAGACCTCTTCCCCTTTGCAAGACGCTCCAGTCAAAGCTCGATGCAACCATCGCATTGACATAAACCATGGCATCTCCTCCATGCCCTTGGGATATCGAATCGGTCAATGGCGCATACTACATCGAAATTCAGGTCGCGCTTCCTCTCGATCTTACCTAGCTTGCTGGTACCTAGCGAGCCACGTCTCCATAGAAGCATAGTGCAACATACAAAAGCGATTCACTTTCTCCTCCATTGCAGCATCCATTCGTTTTTCTACCCCATTTCCAACCACCACATCTCCTTTTAGTCTATCATCATCCTTGAGCGACCATAACATATTGTTGTCTCGATCCACTGTTGGTAGCCATTGTGAAATATGCACTAGCGCCTCAGATACCAAGCAACCTTCAGCCATGCTACCTTCTGTCCAAGCTCATTGTTGCACAAATCCTTTCATGGTTTTCATGAAGCACTCCAAGAAGAACATCCATCGTGTATGGATAGGTCCAACAATCTCCACTTCATCTATAAGATGCACAAGAAGATGGATTTGTATCGTGAGCATGCTGGTAGGCACGTATTTCTCAAAGAGACAGACCGTCTCCACTGCTCCCTGCCTCGTGGATTCAATAGAGGACTTCTTAATCTTCTTCTGTGAGATTCATTGCACTAAAGTCGACAACCTGTAAATGGCCCCACGTATTTCTAGAGTAAGGTATCTTGCGATCGCGATCGATAGTACAAACTGCCACAAATGAGAAAGCATTATCAACAATGACTACACTCCAAATAGCAAAATGCATATGCCACTTACAATCCATTCGTAGTACAAACCTAACATATCTTATGTCAATCATGGGATTTAGCCCTGATAATTGGTCGTCTTTAGAAAATGCAGACGTGAGAGAACGCATCATACCCATCAGAGTGCGGATAGACTTGACTATTTGCTTCACAATGCACTCTTCTTTAGTGGACAAAACCCAAGGAGCGCGAGGTAGCTATATGCAACCATCAGCACTTGACTGCGGCCAAAGTGCCTCCATCTTTCCAACCTCCTTCAAATCCATTCATGCCCCTATAGTGTCTCTCTTTCTTGTGATGTGGTGCCATAGCAAGCTGCCATGTTCTTGAAAATATGCATGGGATGATCTCTAAGTGGGTTCAATATGGCAACTTGTAGAAAACTGAGAACAGTCGCATTTCGCTTGGATGTGACTCCACGTGGACCATTTTCAGCTCGTACCAGATTTGGGCATTCATACGTACTGTTGGAGGTCGTCCAAGAAAACCTTTCCTGAGTTCATGACCCTCTAGCAAGAAAGCGGTGTGTCCTTGATATACCATCTTCTTCATGGTTCATGACCTTCGGGAGTCTAATTGTGGCCCACACAATGGACATGCATGATAACCTGAGGTAACCAAACCTGTTCCAACACCTCTATCTAGTGAATACAAACTTAAACAAGCTATGATAGATATTACCAACGAGAACAAAAGCCTATTTACCTGAGCAATCTCTGAATCTTGAAAAATCATGCATTGTCCATATGAGAATGGCTCGAATATTGGCGGACCATTGACCATCGCGCTTTCTCATATCTTGCACAGTGATCCCCTCCTCCCACAAAATCTTAAGCTCATCGACTAATGAACGAAGATACACGTCCATATTTTTGACTTTGTAGTGGCCAGGGACGAGTAAGCTAAGGATGAGATGTTCTTTCTTCATAGAAAGCCATGGAGGGATATTGTAGTTGACAAGGACTATAGGCCACACATTGTAAGAAGTTGAGCGCAGATCGAATGGGTTCACGCCATCCATTGCAAGATCGAGCCAAATATTCCTTCACTCTCGGGCAAAGCCTGGGAAGGTAGAGTCAATGTGGCTCCATGCGTGTGAATTCGCTGATATTCGTTGAAGGTAGAGTCAATGTGGCTCCATGCGCATGAATTCGCTGATATTTGTTGAACTTCATCTGTGGACCTATTCTGTGTATGCCATGTTGTCAAGCTTGCCATGCCAGACGTAGAAAACATGTAGTTTATGCGGGAAATAAACGAAAAGTGTCTAAGAACTTTTTGAGGGATGGTTTGCCCTTGCAAGTCCTGTCGATACTTGTGAGCACCACACTTTGGACATGTCTCCATAGTCTCGTATTCTCCTCGAAAGAGTATACAATCGTTGATACAAGCATGGATGTTGTTGTAGTCCATGCAAAGCTTTCGTAAAACATGTCATACATCATCATGAGACTCAGGCATGGTATTTACAGGTGGTAATATATTATATTTCAGTAACCTGAAAAGAATCATAAAATACCTTGAAAAAGCACAAATTTTTTTAATGATAGTGCCAAAAAGAAATCAACGAAGCGTACATACAAGGCACCTGAACAACTCAGTCACACTCGCATCGCTCCACCTGTATTTTGCTTGCACACTTAGGAGTGCAAGCAATGTCTTCAGGCGAGATACTCGGAACCCATCATATAATGGTATGGATGCTTCCTAATTAAACAAACCAAAAGTCTTGACATCCATGGAAATCAACGCATCGATCATTACCTCCATCTCAGGCTCCAAGATTGTAGGTAGGTCTCAAAGGCTGCCTATCTCCTCTGGTATTGATGGTATAGATTGGGTAGTACTTTCCAAGTGGTGGATTGGCTTAGGAACTCCATCCATCGCATGCCCACAAACTCTTCTACTTGGCCACAAAGGGTGTACTCCTCCTTGGGACAAGATGTCACCTCCCTGGATAGAAAATTTGCCAGCGACACCCAATCTTTTTGCATATGGTATTCAATTAGCTTGCGAGTACAATGCATGATTGATATTAACTTTTCTTACCATATGCAAAAAGTTAATATCTACATAACGACAAACAATTTGTATTTGTTATCATTCTTTTTTTCTTTCTTAAATTGTTTGAGAAGGGATTTCTTCTCTTTTAACTCATTTTCTTTACAGAGTGGAAAATGAAAAAAAAAAGAAAAAATAACAAAAAAAGTGCAGGATAAGAGCAGAAAAAGGTGCCTTGACTGGTAACCAGTCCCTGAAAATTTTAAATGTTTGGGCACGACCCTCAGAAAGCCTCGGTGTCGAACCGAGACAACAATAGAGAAAAAGGGCGCACCATTAAAATGCGGGAGTGCCCCCGGATCTTTGTAAAAGAGTGCCAGGCTCGCTTCTGTGCAAAGTGTACGCATTGGTTGGGAATAGCATAGATTAGAATGGTGGAAAATGGGAAAAAGGGCCTAGGCTACGACCAGTCATGTAAAAGAGGAAAAAGGGGATGACGGCCCAAAAAGGATTTAGGGCTTTGTATCTAAAGTTGAAAAGTGAATGAGAAGCTCATTCTTTGGTGTGTGGCAAAAAGAGTCTTCTTCTTCCTCTCTTCTTCTCTCCTTCTTGCTTGTGTGTGCTCTTGAGAGAGGGAGTGTGAGAGTGTGAGGGAGTGAGTGTGTGTGGGAGTGAGGGATCAAGAGGGTGAAGCTCTTCACCATCTCCTCTTCTCTTCTTCTCTTCTCTTCTCTTCTCTTCTCTTCTCTTCTCTTCTCTTGCGTGTGCAGCTATGGAGGATGGAGCTTGGAGATGGAGGAGGCTTGAGGATGCTTGAGCTAGCATCAAGAATTGTGGAGCTTTCGGAGTGCAAGGGAGAGGAGGGTATTCGATCCAGCATCAAGGTAAGCTCACTACACTCGTAGGATTGATGGCGTGTCGGCTAGGTGAGAGATAGCCATTAGAGCTCCCTTGAAACACTTGAAACAATAAGCGGTCCGTGGGTCTTGGTGGTTGAGCGAAAGCTCTCACATTTTGGTTCCGTTGCCGGGACCAACGGATTCAAGCTTGAGCACTTGCGCGCCTCATATCGAGCATTGAAGTAGGGTATTCATCCCCGAAACGGAGCTTGAGATAGGTAGGAAGTTGGGTGTTTTTTATCTTCAAAACAGGTAAGCATTTTGGGATATTCTGGTTGTTTAATGATTGGAAAACATGAAGAAATTAGTTCAAAATTTTGCTTTCGATTTGTGTTGTGTTTAGAGTAGGTTAACAGTAGAAAATCACACCCGAGAGGCATAGGGTTTGCTATTGTAAAATAGGGAGAAAATCGGAGAAAACAGAGGGAAAATGGAGGAAATGCGCATTTGAATGTGTAGGAATCGCTAGGAGAGTGATCTGTAGCATCTGGGGAATGACCAGCAAGGTTATAAGTTTTGGAAGGGCAAGGGAATCCTCATTTGCAACTAGCAGAGAGAGAGAGAGAGAGAGCTTAGACTACCGTTCGATCGATCAGGGCATGGAGTGACGTTGCTATCGGCGATCCCCAGGTATATAGATCTCTCCCCTATCACTCCAACATCACTCTTGGTGAATTTGGTAGTCTATAATCATCGATGTCTTGAGATTTTGGACGAATTTGTGCTCGAAAGTGCGTCGGGCCGGCGGAAACCGACACCCTATTCAGTGTCCAATTTTCAGAATCGGATGCTCGGACAACCCGATCGGACCAACCCGTCCGACTCGGACACTCAGACACTTGGACTAACCCCGTCCGATCGGACGAATTAGGACACGTCAGCAATCGGACCACATGCCTCGTCCGATTGGACCACTTATCCGATTTTCAAAAATCGGACACCTAATCCCCGTCCGATTCTGAGACTCGGATGGCCCAAACTCGGACCCACCTTGTCCGATTCCTAGAATCCGACCACTAGTAAATCAGACCACTAGAATTGGACCACTGGTAAATTGGACGTCCGATTCCCAGAGTCGAACACACCTTAGGCAAAAAAAAAAAGGAAGAAAAGGGAAAAACATCAAAACTTAACCTCCACGAGCGACTAGAAGTGCAACCCGCTCTAGGACAACATGGCGAACGCCTTGTAGGCAATTCCTGACGTAGGAGTCAAGACCAAGGGATAGAGGGGCAGTGCTGGAGCACTCCCTAGCGACCTAATGTGTTGAGAATGGAAATCCAATCGGAGGACCTGTGACCCCCCCTAGTGAATGGTAAGAAGTAGCGCAGACCCTAGAACCCACTAGAATGGCCAGGACTTGAGCAACAAAGCCTATCAGGCTTGAATCGAGAGAGAGTGAGTAAGATGGCGAGGAATTGCCTGCGGCACTCACATTGAATTTCCGCACTTGAAGTACACTTAAGAAAGTTGAAAGCCTGATTGGGCACAAGTGCACGAGAAACGACATACTCACCGAGTAACCATAAATTGAGCTTTGTATTCAATAATCAAAGGAACTCACTCAGATAAATCACTCAAGGAACCCACCAATAGGAGAGGACCCAAGACATAGACAAACAATTGAAGCACAGGGTAGGACCAAGCAAGGAGCGCCAACGATGAAGATCTGTCAAGACTATTCAACCTGATCGACAGCTCAGTGGGGCGCAAGAATTCGACCATGACGGAAGAAAGCTCAGACCATCGGTCTAATGAGGAGCTCTATTTGAGTGTATTCCCAAATGCTATACAGCAGATGGTGAGTAGTTACAACGCGCACGCCCAGTATGAGCACCGCGGCAGGACAACAAACGCAATCATTGCAGACCTAGAGGAGGAGAGAAGGCTAGCCCACAAGGCATTGCACGGCATAGCTGATTATAATAGGAATCAACAGGCTAGAAGCCAAAGGCAAAGCATGGAGCTGCATGAGGTGTAGCCAGTGTTGAACTTGGCTGGCCGAAACCGAACAGACCATGAGAGAGTGCTAGAAGGAGACCTGACATTGAGCGATCTCCTCAGGAAACGGCTGCTCGATAACACGACAGTAGAGCAGAGTGCTACTACACTAGCGATGTCTCTGCTTGCAGGATTAGGGGCAAACCAGGGCTCAAAGAGCCACCCCAAAATACCGATTGTTGCCAAGAAACTCGATAAGTTCCAACCGCATGACGATCCATACAGCTTTGTTGAGTAGTTTGAGCAAGTCTGTGAAGCCAACGGCCTCAACGACCAGACTCAACGTTCACAAGCATTCGGGCTTTGCTCAGGTGACAAGGGTAGGATGTGGTATACAAGCCTGGATGTCGTGGAACGAGCCAACTTCAATAATCTCAAGGATCTCTTCGTCAAGAGGTTCACCGAGCCCGAACACTCCGATAACCTGCTAGTACGCTTAATGAATGTCAAGCAGAAAGAGAAGGAGGACATCCGCGACTACGTGACCCATGTGAGAAGTCTCTTTAAGAGAATCCCTCTAGGCGAGCGACCGACTGACAAAGCAGTTTCAACTGTATTCATCAGTAGAATTTGAGACGAGTTATATAAGGCATTTGCAAGCAACTCAAGCTTGCAGTGGGACGTGGTGGCTAGAGTTTTTGAGGAAGCCATCAGAGTCGATGACTATCTGAAAGAGTGGAGCTCTAGGAGCTCAAATCTACAAGAGACCAACCCGTGAAGCTCAGAGAGAACGTTAGCCTCTAGTGAGCGATCAATCCCATCATCCCAAGATAAGGGGAAGGCCACCGAGATAGACCAAGGCTTGGCTAAGGTCAAGATGGAATTAGCCAAGATACAAGACATGTTGAGACGTCCAACGTGCCCGCACATACAATGCGTGTATTGTGGCGGAAACCACTTGCCGGCCGAGTGTCAAGACCCTAGGTCAAGACCTTGCTCTAACTACAGTAGGTTCGGCCACGATATCGCACATTGCAGACTACCAAGAAGACTTCCATACTCGCAACCCTACGGCCAGCCTTATCTAGCTAATAGGCCGCAGCCATTATTCGGAAGGGGAGCCCCATTGGCTCTACCCGCACCTAATGATATGAAACTAGCCATCCCTAGAATGGACATAAATCCTATAGGCATTCCTAAATCGCCTGGCTCTTGGACCCACCCACCGAGCGATGCCCTAGTACACTACATGGAGGAGCCAAATGATGAAGAGACCTACATATACCCTTACGTCTTGCATGACGACGAGGGCAACATGGTCCTCATGGATTATCGACCCATGCCGGTGATGGCATTAGGATGAGGACGAGGTAGAGGCCTAGGAGGGCAGCCGCAAGATCTAGTCACTTGTTGGACTTGTGGACACCCTGGTCATGTCTCATCACGCTTCCCTAAAAGAGAGCAGCAAAATAGGGACAAGGCTGAACCAAACGTGCGTAGAGTGTGGAATCACCCATCTTTTCATAGACTGCCCAAAGCGGAAGCCATCCTCTAGCTTAGCCAATTTTCCATCCGTCCCATTAGGGCTGTTTGTTGTCGAAAACCCCGATGAGGAGGCCACACCTATTCCCTTGCGAGTTATGACTCGAGCCCAAACGAAGGAGGCCGGCATCTCTCTGCCAGGACCTAGCAATCTTGATGCAACCTCGATAGGAAAGAAAAGCCGCAGGTGGAAAAAGAAGAGATCGGAAGCTAAGGTTGCACTAAAGACGGAGAGTGCTACGACTCTACCCACGGGGAAGAAAGTCTCAAACGTGGAGATAGAGACTTCAGCCCCTAAGACAGCCAAAAAGGGAAGCACTAAGGTAGGGGAATACCCGCATCCGAAGCGACAATTAGAGGCCATAGAAAATGTGAAGGAGTGGGTGAGGGAGGCTCAACAGCATCTCAAAGACGCTAAACCCATCATAGAGGACGAGATCGATGATCTCTCCAGCATAAGCACACCAATATCATCACCTCAACCTAAGTCGGCTGAAGCAATTGTGCCACAAGCAGTGCCACTAAGACCAAGCCTAGACACAACAGAGCCGCAGATCAGCCGTGCCCTTGACCCGGACAATCTAGGCTAAAGGAAGGAGGAGTATCTAACGATCTCCTGACCACGCTAGTGACCACCCCTATAACACTTAGCCTGGGAGATTTGCTTAAGCAGCACCCTACCCTATCGCAAGACCTTAAGCAATGGGTCAAAGGATCACACGAGTAGGTCGTGGCAGAGACGCAACATCAACACCTTTTGGTAAGGCTCTGAGATGTATGCGGTCCTGCCAGTCCTAACCCTGGGTGACACAAGAAGGAAGGGAATTGTGGACACGGGAGCTGGGGTTAGTATGCTTAGCCACGCAGTGCTTGAGACTTGGAGAAACCCGCCTGTCAAAGCTGCTAGATTTAATGTCACACTAGCAAACGGTATGAGAGTGAAGCCATTCGGGGTACTGAAGAATTGGCCAGTGAAGATCGCAGGTGTCCAGTTCTCTGTCGACTTTATAGTCATAAAGAGAGTGCACTACAACAGAAACGAGGGATAGACGCGCATGTTAAATGCGCAAAGTCGGGCGCGTCTATAAGTGTGTGTAAACGTGCATGTAAATAGACGCGAATTTTGCGTCTATATATCCGCGCAAATAGACGCTAATATAGACGCGCCAGCAAACACATAATTATTTAACCACCTAAAATTAGCAATTGTAATATTTCCGCGTACTGCCTACCGTAAATATTAACTCCCCGCTCTCATCGTAAACTCGTGCAAAGATTATCACCAGTGCCAGCAGCCATACGCGGGAAATGGAGACACTCCACCTTAGGAAAATAAGGCCGGGGATTCAAACCGCATAGCCGTGGGAAAACAGCCTCTTGGGAAGAGGTCAAGAGGATAAGATAATTACAAATTTTTTAATTGTCTTCCCCAGCCGATGTGTGGCTGGGGGAAAGGGATGGGCTAGCATGAGGGAGGTGAGAGGGAGAGAGCCATACAAAGGGCCACGTGGGGAGGTCCCCTCTCCCCCCTTGGACTATAAGAACCCCCTCTTGGGGGGGGGGGGGGGGGGGGGGGGAAACAAGGGTGAGAGGGAGGACGTGCTGAACGGCCGTGTGAGGAAAGGGTCGCCATGTCGCCGTACTGAAGGAGGTGGAGGAGGACAAGGCGGCAGAGGGAGGTCGTGAAGGAGAAGGCGGCGTGAAGGAGGGCTGCCGTGTGGAAGGGAGGAAGACGTGCTGGACAAGCGTGAGAGGAAGGAGGCCGCCGTCATCAAGCGCAACGCTGCCGCCCAGCCGCCAGTCCGCCAGCCGCCACCACGTTCCGCCACGGTCCGTCAGGCCATCTCAGGCCGCCGCCGCTGGATTTCGACTTCCCTTTCCCCCCCCCCTCGACGTCGCAGGCCAAAGCTGGGAAGCTTCTTAGAAGCTTCTTAATAGAAGCTTCTTAAGAAGCTTCTAAGGGGGCTTCTTAAGCCCCCCTTCCCACTACCTTTTTCCCCCATAAGTCTATCCACACCCCCCGAGACTTTGAAGGGAAGAAAGCTACGAGCCTTCTCACCAATCACCCAATAAGTCCATCCCGGGACTTTGAGGAAGAGGAGGCTACAAAACCCCTTCCCACCAGTCATCCATGGGCCGGGATTTTGAAGAATAAGAGAGGAAGCCCATAAAGGCCCCTCCCACTAATCACTTACAAGGCCGGTCCTTGGATTTTAGGGAAGGAGAAGAAGAACTCTAAAGCCTCCATTCTTGCAAGGCCCATTCGCAAGAGCCCTTTTCCGCGAACATCATCGTAAGGCCCACAAAATCCTTCCTAAACCCGGAATTTCAAGGTGGATTAAAAGCTCTCAAATCTCCATTGTCCAAAGGACCTCATAAGAACCCTAAGGCCTTCCCAAGTCAAATTCCGCAAGTCGGAACTTCGGTCAAGGGAGCCATATCTCAAAGGAAATTGCGCATACAAGGGAGACGGACCAAGGTCATAAAAACTGCAAGCCAAGGCAAAAAGTTGAAATCCACAAAGGCTAACTGGAGATCGAATTCGCGATGGCCTCTAGAAAGATCACAAGGTGCGATGCGGGAGGTTCACCCCGAGCATACGTGGATATTTCCCGGAGTCCGCAAGTCCAGGTTTTATCTATTTGGATTCCACACAAAAGTATTGAAATTATTTACGATAACTTCACGAATTAGGAAGCACTCATGCATGTTCGAATTCAACTAATCAAGATAAATGCAATTGGAAAATGAATTGGCTATTTGAACATCTATTAGAAATAGCTTAAGATATGAAAATTGATCATTGATACGTTCAAAGGAATGAATGAAAAGAGCATAAGGTGTCTATGCATTTGTAGGACCTTATCAGCAAGTTTCCTTTTTGTGTATTCAAAAGTAACGAGCCTAGGACAACTATTGCCTCATTTCAAGGTTGAAATTATTGAGGTACACCTTTTTACGAGGCATGGAAAGATTAATGGCATGTCACCTTTTTAGATAAATCCTCCTTGTAATGATTCATGAGGAAAAGTTAACACCCATAAGATGCTATTCGAAAAGGAATAGAAGGGCACGAAAATGATCTATGGACTTGCAAGCGGCATGATTATTTGAGGTAAGTCCTAGTAGGACCTAGGGAAGTTAGTGTCCAGATTATCAGGCATTTTTATCTTACCCAGGAAGGATAGGGTTATTGTGAACTATGTGATGCGTAGAAGCAATGAATCGCATGTTTACACGTATTGGTGTAGTTGTAACTATTGATCTAGTTTATTACCTTTGGGAAAGGTTCATCCTTGTCGCAAGACAAGTATATTGTGTTGTCTAAATTACATAAACCACAAAGGATTCATTTGGGCATGGTTCAGTCGATATGATAAGTATCCCAGGTGCTAACTAGGGTTTAGTGCGATAAGAATTCGACCTAGTTTTACACTTGTTGCCAAGTTAAAACCTGCAAACCCAAAGATCTTACACACATTCACGAAATGTCGAATCAATTGGATGTTCATGCATAAAATGATCTAAGGTTTTATCCTAAGGATCATTCGTTCAAATGATGAAACTCCGACGGAGTTGCAAATTTCTAGGACCATGGACCAACATAATTAGGAATGGGTTGGAGGATACCCTAAACCCTGCTACTCGGCTGGAGGTAAATTCCGTGACCAGAAAACGCCAATCAATGGGTGGAATGATCCCGTGGAATAGATGCAATACATGTGCAAAAAGCTGCAACATTGTATAGACTTGAGATTTGTCCACAAGAGAGTTTTGTCATTTCTCGAAATGAGGTTGGCAAGTTATTGAAAGAATTTAACTTACAGGAGGATAAGTAATCATCCTGTTACTTCACCTTTCTTGGGGAATAATTACCAAGAAAAAGGAGAGTTAGGTATTTGCCTGAAAGCAAATGACCAATCAATAAATTGAAGCGACATGGTCGCCAGGAGTTACTATTACCTAAGGTATTGATTAAGTTGGGTTAACAGGGTATGGCCCTAACCCAAGGGTAAAAGGGTGAACAAACAAACCCCTGGGGATCTTGCCAAGTCGCAATTTGATCCCAGGTCGAATGCTGGATGCATTCGGAGAGAATGATTCACTTTTTAACAGTTGGCCAAATAAAACGACCACTGGAATTGATTGTGCTTGTAATAGTTTAGAAAGCACTGTTTGCATTGTTTGCTCAAGGAACTAAAGGATGAAAAGATATCTAAAGCTTCAGGTTGAAGCCTGAAGGGAGAGGCAGCTTCAGTTACCCCCGACTGCCTGCCTGACCCTAACCAAGGGGGTTGTTAACCGCGCCGGGAACGTGGACCGAACCCACCGTGAGAGGTCTCTCTGTTGAGCGCTACTTGGAGTAGGAGGACGCTTGGGTGCCAGGGCGGGCTCTGGCTGTAAATCCCTCGCCTTCCGGGCCCTGCACAAGAGGCTAACGTGACTCGGGATTGGATCTCGAGGCCCGCATACTAGTCTACGGGCGGAAACTTGGATTAGTGATCCCTGGTGGATTACTGGATAGCCTTCGGGCGGATTATGAATACGCCTACGGGCGGGGAACTCCTTGTATTTCAAAGATAAAAGGATAAAATGATAATAAAGAAGTTGTTTGGCATTGTTTTCTTTATGTCCTGTGATAAGATTACGTGAAGGAACCAGTGCATAACAGGGCTAATCAAAGAAGCTGTTTGTATATGTCAAACTAATGTGGTAGGTAATTACATAACTAAAACAAACCGAGGAAAGTGCGGAGGATGGACCATGGGTCCATCCTACGGATGGGTGGTCCCGGTTAGCTGGGAACTTTTCTCAAAGTCTTCGACGAACAGAGGATAATCGTCATCCCCGAAACAAGTAATGAGAACGATGACTTAGAATTAACTATTACCCGATTCACACTGTTTTAGGGGAACGGAATGGGACTATGCCTTTTGGCAGAGAGGTCGAGCCTTGCATCCCTCTCGTTTCCCATTCTCCTTGAACCAAGTACAGCGTGAATCCGCTTTGGACCTGGCGTTTCTGCGTAAAGTAGTTCGCTCGGGTCTGACGCTAGTTGTTGCTAGCTAATGACCAAACAGGAAAACCCAAATTCAGGTCGATCCTAAGTGGGAACGGCCAGGATACTTCCGCTACGTGGCAGACGCAGGAAGACCTAGATCGCAAGTCCCGTAACATTCCATGGGAGTGCCGGGTGGAGCTTTCTAGACATCCTTCCCGATGGACTGCTAAGACGTGTCCGGGGTGATTCTAGTGGACACGTTACAGTTGGTATCAGAGCAAACCAACAAAGGACTTGTTTTTAGAAAATTTTAATAAGAAGAAGTAAAGAAAATGTTGTGTCCCAAACATTTCCTTATTGCTGTCTTCCAGAATTATGAAGCATGGAACAGGTTCTTAGTGTTCCAAGTCATGTTTATGACCGCGATGCATTCCACGGATTATCGACAGAGGGTTGAGATGATGAACATCCTAGACCGCATTTACAATCCATCGCCTGTGTACGTGGAACAGAGATGGATGGGTGTTTCAGGGATCTATTACATAACTGCCTATCGACCTGCGTACCTTCAAATTAACTTGAAGAGAATCAAGTGGATGGAGGATTTGAAGATCGTGAAGCTGTTCGTCTTTGTTGAGGCTCACGTAAACGCGACCCTACAAGTCGAAGGTCGAAGGGTTAACCAGAATAAGTATGTGTACGGAGAAGTGATTCAAAGAATCTTTGCCGACCGAATCAAGGTTTTGGGACGTCATGAGAAGAATGGATATCAAAGGAAAAGATACCCTAATCTTCCAATGAACTATCGATTCCTGAAAATCGATGACCCCAATCCGTACTACTACTCAGTTCCTGTAGCTGAATGCAATAATATCTTATTCTCCTCGAATTAATGTATTAACTTGTTCCATCGGCCCAAGAAATAATTGTACCCCAAAAGGGCTATGCTGATATGAATGGAATAAATTTTTGTTATTAAAAAAAAAAAAAACATCAACGATTGTCTTGACTGTGAATATTGATAGAGAAGTAAAGTGATTTGGTCACTTGGCTGAAGGAATACGTGGACAGAGTTTCTGAGGAGTTAACAAAACGCCCACTTCAAAGAGAAGTTGATCATGAAATAAGGCTAATACCTGGAGCTGCGCCAATTGCAAAGAGACCTTATAGGATGTCCATTCCGGAAGCTATTGAGTTGAAGGAACAACTCAAGCAACTGTTAAACCAAGGTTACATCCGGCCTAGCAATTCACCATGGGGAGCTCCAGTCCTATTCCAGAAAAAGAAAGATGGGACACTTCGACTATGTATTGATTACCGTGGGTTGAATTAATCAACAGTCAAGAACAAATATCATGTTCTTAGAATAGATGAGCTTCTTGATAATCTTCAAGGTGCTAAGAACTTCTCCAAAATTATCTTAAGGTCTGGTTACTATCAGATAAGAATCAAGGATGAGGATATTCCTAAAACGGCCTTCAACACTAGATATGGACACTTTGAATTCTTGGTTATGTCATTTGGGCTTACAAATGCACCTGCCACCTTCAATAGATTAATGCAAGATATTTTTAGACCATATCTTGATGATTTCGTGCTTGTCTTCTTCAACGATACTTTAGTCTATTCCAAACAGGAAGGAGATCATCAATCCCAACTTCGGATTTTTTTTCTGAGACAAGGAGGTCACACAAGTTGTATGCTAAGGTGACGAAATTATGCATTCCTCAAACATTAGATTGGTTAATTGGGATTCATCATATCGGTAGAAGGAATCTCAGTGGAGCCAGCCTAAGCTAGAAATGTTCTAGGATGGCCAAATACCAACAACTGTCAAAAAAATACTCAGCTTTCTTGGATTGACAAGATGGTATAGGATCTTTATCAAAAACTATGCCTTGATTGCAGCACCTTTGAAAGACTTACTGAAGAAGCAAACATTGCATGGTCAACTGCCAAACAAACTAGCTTCGATAGGTTGAAGCAAAGTTTGGTATCAGCACCGATCCTAAAACTTCTAGACCACAGTAAGGAGTAGAGGTAGTAACTGATACTAGCATGCTTGCCTTAAGATATGTGCTCATGTAGGAAAATCATCAGCATATTCTTCAAGGAAATTGAAGAGTCACGAAAAGAATTATGCCACGCATGATCTGGAGTTATTAGCTATCATCCATGCTCTAAAGCTTTGGAGACACTACCTGTTGGGTAACAAGTTTACTCTAGTAACCGATCATAAGAGCCTCAAATGGATTTTTACCCAGAATGAGTTCAACATGAGGCAACGTCGATGGATTGAAGTATTGGAGGAATATAATTTTAAGGTCAAGTACCGACCTGGAAAGGAGAATGTAGTTGTTGATGCACTCAATCGCAAGGCATTCCTTAATTCACTAATCTTGCAAAATCTATCAATAGATAGATCTCTAGCTACAGAGGTGTCCATGCCAAACGACCTAATACTTGAGCTAGCTAGAGAGGAAGGATGCCATGATCCAGCCTATCAAAGGATGCTAAGGGAAGTCTCTATCAAGGACCAGGAACAAAAGCTAGAGGCTAAGTATCATGAATTCTCTGTCAATAATGGACATGTCTACTATAGGATGAGAGTATGTATACGAGCAAGCCAGTTATTTAAATAGAAGATATTGTGCGAAGCTCATGATTTCACTTTCTCGGGACATCAAAGCTGCGAAGGATAGACAGAAGGCATACACGGATTTGAAGTGTCAAGATAGAATACTCAAGGAAGGAGACATGGTCTTCATTCACGTATGCCCAAGGAAGAGTTCTCTATCCTTAGGAGATTGCAGGAAGCTAAAGTCCAAGGTATTGTGGACCATACAAGATCCTCAAGTGTTTAAGACCTAATGTTTATAGACTGCAACTCCCTGAAAACCTAAAGGTTCATAAATGTATTCCATAACAGTCTATTGAAGAATGAAGTATGTACCTAATCCTAGTCATGTCCTTGATGACCAACAAATTGTAATGCCTAGTCAAGGAGTTCTTGAACTAAGGCCGGACATAATTTTAGATGCTAGGGTGAGACAACTGAGATCCAGAACCTTGAGAGAATGCCTCGTCCAGTGGAAAAATTATCCCAAGGAGGATGCTACCTGGATGGATGAAAGCTCTCTCAATCTCGATATCCCCAGTTTATCTCGAGATGAGGACATCTCGATTCTTCTAAGGGGGAGAGAATGTAATATTTCCGCGTACTGCCTACCGTAAATATTAACTCCCCGCTCTCATCGTAAACTCGTGCAAAGATTATCACCAGTGCCAGCAGCCATACGCGGGAAATGGAGACACTCCACCTTAGGAAAATAAGGCCGGGGATTCAAACCGCATAGCCGTGGGAAAACAGCCTCTTGGGAAGAGGTCAAGAGGATAAGATAATTACAAATTTTTTTATTGTCTTCCCCAGCCGATGTGTGGCTGGGGGAAAGGGATGGGCTAGCATGAGGGAGGTGAGAGGGAGAGAGCCATGCAAAGGGCCACGTGGGGAGGTCCCCTCTCCCCCCTTGGACTATAAGAACCCCCTCTTGGGGGGGGGGGGGGGGGAAACAAGGGTGAGAGGGAGGACGTGCTGAACGGCCGTGTGAGGAAAGGGTCGCCATGTCGCCGTACTGAAGGAGGTGGAGGAGGACAAGGCGGCAGAGGGAGGTCGTGAAGGAGAAGGCGGCGTGAAGGAGGGCTGCCGTGTGGAAGGGAGGAAGACGTGCTGGACAAGCGTGAGAGGAAGGAGGCCGCCGTCATCAAGCGCAACGCTGCCGCCCAGCCGCCAGTCCGCCAGCCGCCACCACGTTCCACCACGGTCCGTCAGGCCATCTCAGGCCGCCGCCGCTGGATTTCGACTTCCCTTTCCCCCCCCCCTCGACGTCGCAGGCCAAAGCTGGGAAGCTTCTTAGAAGCTTCTTAATAGAAGCTTCTTAAGAAGCTTCTAAGGGGGCTTCTTAAGCCCCCCTTCCCACTACCTTTTTCCCCCATAAGTCTATCCACACCCCCCGAGACTTTGAAGGGAAGAAAGCTACGAGCCTTCTCACCAATCACCCAATAAGTCCATCCCGGGACTTTGAGGAAGAGGAGGCTACAAAACCCCTTCCCACCAGTCATCCATGGGCCGGGATTTTGAAGAATAAGAGAGGAAGCCCATAAAGGCCCCTCCCACTAATCACTTACAAGGCCGGTCCTTGGATTTTAGGGAAGGAGAAGAAGAACTCTAAAGCCTCCATTCTTGCAAGGCCCATTCGCAAGAGCCCTTTTCCGCGAACATCATCGTAAGGCCCACAAAATCCTTCCTAAACCCGGAATTTCAAGGTGGATTAAAAGCTCTCAAATCTCCATTGTCCAAAGGACCTCATAAGAACCCTAAGGCCTTCCCAAGTCAAATTCCGCAAGTCGGAACTTCGGTCAAGGGAGCCATATCTCAAAGGAAATTGCGCATACAAGGGAGACGGACCAAGGTCATAAAAACTGCAAGCCAAGGCAAAAAGTTGAAATCCACAAAGGCTAACTGGAGATCGAATTCGCGATGGCCTCTAGAAAGATCACAAGGTGCGATGCGGGAGGTTCACCCCGAGCATACGTGGATATTTCCCGGAGTCCGCAAGTCCAGGTTTTATCTATTTGGATTCCACACAAAAGTATTGAAATTATTTATGATAACTTCACGAATTAGGAAGCACTCATGCATGTTCGAATTCAACTAATCAAGATAAATGCAATTGGAAAATGAATTGGCTATTTGAACATCTATTAGAAATAGCTTAAGATATGAAAATTGATCATTGATACGTTCAAAGGAATGAATGAAAAGAGCATAAGGTGTCTATGCATTTGTAGGACCTTATCAGCAAGTTTCCTTTTTGTGTATTCAAAAGTAACGAGCCTAGGACAACTATTGCCTCATTTCAAGGTTGAAATTATTGAGGTACACCTTTTTACGAGGCATGGAAAGATTAATGGCATGTCACCTTTTTAGATAAATCCTCCTTGTAATGATTCATGAGGAAAAGTTAACACCCATAAGATGCTATTCGAAAAGGAATAGAAGGGCACGAAAATGATCTATGGACTTGCAAGCGGCATGATTATTTGAGGTAAGTCCTAGTAGGACCTAGGGAAGTTAGTGTCCAGATTATCAGGCATTTTTATCTTACCCAGGAAGGATAGGGTTATTGTGAACTATGTGATGCGTAGAAGCAATGAATCGCATGTTTACACGTATTGGTGTAGTTGTAACTATTGATCTAGTTTATTACCTTTGGGAAAGGTTCATCCTTGTCGCAAGACAAGTATATTGTGTTGTCTAAATTACATAAACCACAAAGGATTCATTTGGGCATGGTTCAGTCGATATGATAAGTATCCCAGGTGCTAACTAGGGTTTAGTGCGATAAGAATTCGACCTAGTTTTACACTTGTTGCCAAGTTAAAACCCGCAAACCCAAAGATCTTACACACATTCACGAAATGTCGAATCAATTGGATGTTCATGCATAAAATGATCTAAGGTTTTATCCTAAGGATCATTCGTTCAAATGATGAAACTCCGACGGAGTTGCAAATTTCTAGGACCATGGACCAACATAATTAGGAATGGGTTGGAGGATACCCTAAACCCTGCTACTCGGCTGGAGGTAAATTCCGTGACCAGAAAACGCCAATCAATGGGTGGAATGATCCCGTGGAATAGATGCAATACATGTGCAAAAAGCTGCAACATTGTATAGACTTGAGATTTGTCCACAAGAGAGTTTTGTCATTTCTCGAAATGAGGTTGGCAAGTTATTGAAAGAATTTAACTTACAGGAGGATAAGTAATCATCCTGTTACTTCACCTTTCTTGGGGAATAATTACCAAGAAAAAGGAGAGTTAGGTATTTGCCTGAAAGCAAATGACCAATCAATAAATTGAAGCGACATGGTCACCAGGAGTTACTATTACCTAAGGTATTGATTAAGTTGGGTTAACAGGGTATGGCCCTAACCCAAGGGTAAAAGGGTGAACAAACAAACCCCTGGGGATCTTGCCAAGTCGCAATTTGATCCCAGGTCGAATGCTGGATGCATTCGGAGAGAATGATTCACTTTTTAACAGTTGGCCAAATAAAACGACCACTGGAATTGATTGTGCTTGTAATAGTTTAGAAAGCACTGTTTGCATTGTTTGCTCAAGGAACTAAAGGATGAAAAGATATCTAAAGCTTCAGGTTGAAGCCTGAAGGGAGAGGCAGCTTCAGTTACCCCCGACTGCCTGCCTGACCCTAACCAAGGGGGTTGTTAACCGCGCCGGGAACGTGGACCGAACCCACCGTGAGAGGTCTCTCTGTTGAGCGCTACTTGGAGTAGGAGGACGCTTGGGTGCCAGGGCGGGCTCTGGCTGTAAATCCCTCGCCTTCCGGGCCCTGCACAAGAGGCTAACGTGACTCGGGATTGGATCTCGAGGCCCGCATACTAGTCTACGGGCGGAAACTTGGATTAGTGATCCCTGGTGGATTACTGGATAGCCTTCGGGCGGATTATGAATACGCCTACGGGCGGGGAACTCCTTGTATTTCAAAGATAAAAGGATAAAATGATAATAAAGAAGTTGTTTGGCATTGTTTTCTTTATGTCCTGTGATAAGATTACGTGAAGGAACCAGTGCATAACAGGGCTAATCAAAGAAGCTGTTTGTATATGTCAAACTAATGTGGTAGGTAATTACATAACTAAAACAAACCGAGGAAAGTGCGGAGGATGGACCATGGGTCCGTCCTACGGATGGGTGGTCCCGGTTAGCTGGGAACTTTTCTCAAAGTCTTCGACGAACAGAGGATAATCGTCATCCCCGAAACAAGTAATGAGAACGATGACTTAGAATTAACTATTACCCGATTCACACTGTTTTAGGGGAACGGAATGGGACTATGCCTTTTGGCAGAGAGGTCGAGCCTTGCATCCCTCTCGTTTCCCATTCTCCTTGAACCAAGTACAGCGTGAATCCGCTTTGGACCTGGCGTTTCTGCGTAAAGTAGTTCGCTCGGGTCTGACGCTAGTTGTTGCTAGCTAATGACCAAACAGGAAAACCCAAATTCAGGTCGATCCTAAGTGGGAACGGCCAGGATACTTCCGCTACGTGGCAGACGCAGGAAGACCTAGATCGCAAGTCTCGTAACATTCCATGGGAGTGCCGGGCGGAGCTTTCTAGACATCCTTCCCGATGGACTGCTAAGACGTGTCCGGGGTGATTCTAGTGGACACGTTACAGTTGGTATCAGAGAAAACCAACAAAGGACTTGTTTTTAGAAAATTTTAATAAGAAGAAGTAAAGAAAATGTTGTGTCCCAAACATTTCCTTATTGCTGTCTTCCAGAATTATGAAGCATGGAACAGGTTCTTAGTGTTCCAAGTCATGTTTATGACCGCGATGCATTCCACGGATTATCGACAGAGGGTTGAGATGATGAACATCCTAGACCGCATTTACAATCCATCGCCTGTGTACGTGGAACAGAGATGGATGGGTGTTTCAGGGATCTATTACATAACTGCCTATCGACCTGCGTACCTTCAAATTAACTTGAAGAGAATCAAGTGGATGGAGGATTTGAAGATCGTGAAGCTGTTCGTCTTTGTTGAGGCTCACGTAAACGCGACCCTACAAGTCGAAGGTCGAAGGGTTAACCAGAATAAGTATGTGTACGGAGAAGTGATTCAAAGAATCTTTGCCGACCGAATCAAGGTTTTGGGACGTCATGAGAAGAATGGATATCAAAGGAAAAGATACCCTAATCTTCCAATGAACTATCGATTCCTGAAAATCGATGACCCCAATCCGTACTACTACTCAGTTCCTGTAGCTGAATGCAATAATATCTTATTCTCCTCGAATTAATGTATTAACTTGTTCCATCGGCCCAAGAAATAATTGTACCCCAAAAGGGCTATGCTGATATGAATGGAATAAATTTTTGTTATTAAAAAAAAAAAAAACATCAACGATTGTCTTGACTGTGAATATTGATAGAGAAGTAAAGTGATTTGGTCACTTGGCTGAAGGAATACGTGGACAGAGTTTCTGAGGAGTTAACAAAACGCCCACTTCAAAGAGAAGTTGATCATGAAATAAGGCTAATACCTGGAGCTGCGCCAATTGCAAAGAGACCTTATAGGATGTCCATTCCGGAAGCTATTGAGTTGAAGGAACAACTCAAGCAACTGTTAAACCAAGGTTACATCCGGCCTAGCAATTCACCATGGGGAGCTCCAGTCCTATTCCAGAAAAAGAAAGATGGGACACTTCGACTATGTATTGATTACCGTGGGTTGAATTAATCAACAGTCAAGAACAAATATCATGTTCTTAGAATAGATGAGCTTCTTGATAATCTTCAAGGTGCTAAGAACTTCTCCAAAATTATCTTAAGGTCTGGTTACTATCAGATAAGAATCAAGGATGAGGATATTCCTAAAACGGCCTTCAACACTAGATATGGACACTTTGAATTCTTGGTTATGTCATTTGGGCTTACAAATGCACCTGCCACCTTCAATAGATTAATGCAAGATATTTTTAGACCATATCTTGATGATTTCGTGCTTGTCTTCTTCAACGATACTTTAGTCTATTCCAAACAGGAAGGAGATCATCAATCCCAACTTCGGATTTTTTTTCTGAGACAAGGAGGTCACACAAGTTGTATGCTAAGGTGACGAAATTATGCATTCCTCAAACATTAGATTGGTTAATTGGGATTCATCATATCGGTAGAAGGAATCTCAGTGGAGCCAGCCTAAGCTAGAAATGTTCTAGGATGGCCAAATACCAACAACTGTCAAAAAAATACTCAGCTTTCTTGGATTGACAAGATGGTATAGGATCTTTATCAAAAACTATGCCTTGATTGCAGCACCTTTGAAAGACTTACTGAAGAAGCAAACATTGCATGGTCAACTGCCAAACAAACTAGCTTCGATAGGTTGAAGCAAAGTTTGGTATCAGCACCGATCCTAAAACTTCTAGACCACAGTAAGGAGTAGAGGTAGTAACTGATACTAGCATGCTTGCCTTAAGATATGTGCTCATGTAGGAAAATCATCAGCATATTCTTCAAGGAAATTGAAGAGTCACGAAAAGAATTATGCCACGCATGATCTGGAGTTATTAGCTATCATCCATGCTCTAAAGCTTTGGAGACACTACCTGTTGGGTAACAAGTTTACTCTAGTAACCGATCATAAGAGCCTCAAATGGATTTTTACCCAGAATGAGTTCAACATGAGGCAACGTCGATGGATTGAAGTATTGGAGGAATATAATTTTAAGGTCAAGTACCGACCTGGAAAGGAGAATGTAGTTGTTGATGCACTCAATCGCAAGGCATTCCTTAATTCACTAATCTTGCAAAATCTATCAATAGATAGATCTCTAGCTACAGAGGTGTCCATGCCAAACGACCTAATACTTGAGCTAGCTAGAGAGGAAGGATGCCATGATCCAGCCTATCAAAGGATGCTAAGGGAAGTCTCTATCAAGGACCAGGAACAAAAGCTAGAGGCTAAGTATCATGAATTCTCTGTCAATAATGGACATGTCTACTATAGGATGAGAGTATGTATACGAGCAAGCCAGTTATTTAAATAGAAGATATTGTGCGAAGCTCATGATTTCACTTTCTCGGGACATCAAAGCTGCGAAGGATAGACAGAAGGCATACACGGATTTGAAGTGTCAAGATAGAATACTCAAGGAAGGAGACATGGTCTTCATTCACGTATGCCCAAGGAAGAGTTCTCTATCCTTAGGAGATTGCAGGAAGCTAAAGTCCAAGGTATTGTGGACCATACAAGATCCTCAAGTGTTTAAGACCTAATGTTTATAGACTGCAACTCCCTGAAAACCTAAAGGTTCATAAATGTATTCCATAACAGTCTATTGAAGAATGAAGTATGTACCTAATCCTAGTCATGTCCTTGATGACCAACAAATTGTAATGCCTAGTCAAGGAGTTCTTGAACTAAGGCCGGACATAATTTTAGATGCTAGGGTGAGACAACTGAGATCCAGAACCTTGAGAGAATGCCTCGTCCAGTGGAAAAATTATCCCAAGGAGGATGCTACCTGGATGGATGAAAGCTCTCTCAATCTCGATATCCCCAGTTTATCTCGAGATGAGGACATCTCGATTCTTCTAAGGGGGAGAGAATGTAATATTTCCGCGTACTGCCTACCGTAAATATTAACTCCCCGCTCTCATCGTAAACTCGTGCAAAGATTATCACCAGTGCCAGCAGCCATACGCGGGAAATGGAGACACTCCACCTTAGGAAAATAAGGCCGGGGATTCAAACCGCATAGCCGTGGGAAAACAGCCTCTTGGGAAGAGGTCAAGAGGATAAGATAATTACAAATTTTTTTATTGTCTTCCCCAGCCGATGTGTGGCTGGGGGAAAGGGATGGGCTAGCATGAGGGAGGTGAGAGGGAGAGAGCCATGCAAAGGGCCACGTGGGGAGGTCCCCTCTCCCCCCTTGGACTATAAGAACCCCCTCTTGGGGGGGGGGGGGGGGGGGAAACAAGGGTGAGAGGGAGGACGTGCTGAACGGCCGTGTGAGGAAAGGGTCGCCATGTCGCCGTACTGAAGGAGGTGGAGGAGGACAAGGCGGCAGAGGGAGGTCGTGAAGGAGAAGGCGGCGTGAAGGAGGGCTGCCGTGTGGAAGGGAGGAATACGTGCTGGACAAGCGTGAGAGGAAGGAGGCCGCCGTCATCAAGCGCAATGCTGCCGCCCAGCCGCCAGTCCGCCAGCCGCCACCACGTTCCGCCACGGTCCGTCAGGCCATCTCAGGCCGCCGCCGCTGGATTTCGACTTCCCTTTCCCCCCCCCTCGACGTCGCAGGCCAAAGCTGGGAAGCTTCTTAGAAGCTTCTTAATAGAAGCTTCTTAAGAAGCTTCTAAGGGGGCTTCTTAAGCCCCCCTTCCCACTACCTTTTTCCCCCATAAGTCTATCCACACCCCCCGAGACTTTGAAGGGAAGAAAGCTACGAGCCTTCTCACCAATCACCCAATAAGTCCATCCCGGGACTTTGAGGAAGAGGAGGCTACAAAACCCCTTCCCACCAGTCATCCATGGGCCGGGATTTTGAAGAATAAGAGAGGAAGCCCATAAAGGCCCCTCCCACTAATCACTTACAAGGCCGGTCCTTGGATTTTAGGGAAGGAGAAGAAGAACTCTAAAGCCTCCATTCTTGCAAGGCCCATTCGCAAGAGCCCTTTTCCGCGAACATCATCGTAAGGCCCACAAAATCCTTCCTAAACCCGGAATTTCAAGGTGGATTAAAAGCTCTCAAATCTCCATTGTCCAAAGGACCTCATAAGAACCCTAAGGCCTTCCCAAGTCAAATTCCGCAAGTCGGAACTTCGGTCAAGGGAGCCATATCTCAAAGGAAATTGCGCATACAAGGGAGACGAACCAAGGTCATAAAAACTGCAAGCCAAGGCAAAAAGTTGAAATCCACAAAGGCTAACTGGAGATCGAATTCGCGATGGCCTCTAGAAAGATCACAAGGTGCGATGCGGGAGGTTCACCCCGAGCATACGTGGATATTTCCCGGAGTCCGCAAGTCCAGGTTTTATCTATTTGGATTCCACACAAAAGTATTGAAATTATTTACGATAACTTCACGAATTAGGAAGCACTCATGCATGTTCGAATTCAACTAATCAAGATAAATGCAATTGGAAAATGAATTGGCTATTTGAACATCTATTAGAAATAGCTTAAGATATGAAAATTGATCATTGATACGTTCAAAGGAATGAATGAAAAGAGCATAAGGTGTCTATGCATTTGTAGGACCTTATCAGCAAGTTTCCTTTTTGTGTATTCAAAAGTAACGAGCCTAGGACAACTATTGCCTCATTTCAAGGTTGAAATTATTGAGGTACACCTTTTTACGAGGCATGGAAAGATTAATGGCATGTCACCTTTTTAGATAAATCCTCCTTGTAATGATTCATGAGGAAAAGTTAACACCCATAAGATGCTATTCGAAAAGGAATAGAAGGGCACGAAAATGATCTATGGACTTGCAAGCGGCATGATTATTTGAGGTAAGTCCTAGTAGGACCTAGGGAAGTTAGTGTCCAGATTATCAGGCATTTTTATCTTACCCAGGAAGGATAGGGTTATTGTGAACTATGTGATGCGTAGAAGCAATGAATCGCATGTTTACACGTATTGGTGTAGTTGTAACTATTGATCTAGTTTATTACCTTTGGGAAAGGTTCATCCTTGTCGCAAGACAAGTATATTGTGTTGTCTAAATTACATAAACCACAAAGGATTCATTTGGGCATGGTTCAGTCGATATGATAAGTATCCCAGGTGCTAACTAGGGTTTAGTGCGATAAGAATTCGACCTAGTTTTACACTTGTTGCCAAGTTAAAACCCGCAAACCCAAAGATCTTACACACATTCACGAAATGTCGAATCAATTGGATGTTCATGCATAAAATGATCTAAGGTTTTATCCTAAGGATCATTCGTTCAAATGATGAAACTCCGACGGAGTTGCAAATTTCTAGGACCATGGACCAACATAATTAGGAATGGGTTGGAGGATACCCTAAACCCTGCTACTCGGCTGGAGGTAAATTCCGTGACCAGAAAACGCCAATCAATGGGTGGAATGATCCCGTGGAATAGATGCAATACATGTGCAAAAAGCTGCAACATTGTATAGACTTGAGATTTGTCCACAAGAGAGTTTTGTCATTTCTCGAAATGAGGTTGGCAAGTTATTGAAAGAATTTAACTTACAGGAGGATAAGTAATCATCCTGTTACTTCACCTTTCTTGGGGAATAATTACCAAGAAAAAGGAGAGTTAGGTATTTGCCTGAAAGCAAATGACCAATCAATAAATTGAAGCGACATGGTCGCCAGGAGTTACTATTACCTAAGGTATTGATTAAGTTGGGTTAACAGGGTATGGCCCTAACCCAAGGGTAAAAGGGTGAACAAACAAACCCCTGGGGATCTTGCCAAGTCGCAATTTGATCCCAAGTCGAATGCTAGATGCATTCGGAGAGAATGATTCACTTTTTAACAGTTGGCCAAATAAAACGACCACTGGAATTGATTGTGCTTGTAATAGTTTAGAAAGCACTGTTTGCATTGTTTGCTCAAGGAACTAAAGGATGAAAAGATATCTAAAGCTTCAGGTTGAAGCCTGAAGGGAGAGGCAGCTTCAGTTACCCCCGACTGCCTGCCTGACCCTAACCAAGGGGGTTGTTGACCGCGCCGGGAACGTGGACCGAACCCACCGTGAGAGGTCTCTCCGTTGAGCGCTACTTGGAGCAGGAGGACGCTTGGGTGCCGGGGGGGCTCTGGCTGTAAATCCCTCGCCTTCCGGGCCCTGCACAAGAGGCTAACGTGACTCGGGATTGGATCTCGAGGCCCGCATACTAGTCTACGGGCGGAAACTTGGATTAGTGATCCCTGGTGGATTACTGGATAGCCTTCGGGCGGATTATGAATACGCCTACGGGCGGGGAACTCCTTGTATTTCAAAGATAAAAGGATAAAATGATAATAAAGAAGTTGTTTGGCATTGTTTTCTTTATGTCCTGTGATAAGATTACGTGAAGGAACCAGTGCATAACAGGGCTAATCAAAGAAGCTGTTTGTATATGTCAAACTAATGTGGTAGGTAATTACATAACTAAAACAAACCGAGGAAAGTGCGGAGGATGGACCATGGGTCCGTCCTACGGATGGGTGGTCCCGGTTAGCTAGGAACTTTTCTCAAAGTCTTCGACGAACAGAGGATAATCGTCATCCCCGAAACAAGTAACGAGAACGATGACTTAGAATTAACTATTACCCGATTCACGCTGTTTTAGGGGAACGGAATGGGACTATGCCTTTTGGCAGAGAGATCGAGCCTTGCATCCCTCTCGTTTCCCATTCTCCTTGAACCAAGTACAGTGTGAATCCGCTTCAGACCTGGCGTTTCTGCGTAAAGTAGTTCGCTCGGGTCTGACGCTAGTTGTTGCTAGCTAATGACCAAACAGGAAAACCCAAATTCAGGTCGATCCTAAGTGGGAACGGCCAGGATACTTCCGCTACGTGGCAGACGCGGGAAGACCTAGATCGCAAGTCCCGTAACATTCCATGGGAGTGCCGGGCGGAGCTTTCTAGACATCCTTCCCGATGGACTGCTAAGACGTGTCCGAGGTGATTCTAGTGGACACGTTACAGCAATTCACATAATTAAAAAACCAAAGTTAATAATTATTTAACCACCTGAAATTGATTCTTGAGCATGCACATGTGTGCATGATAAAAACCATAGAATTAAGAATACACATTGAATCATTGAATAAAAAAATAGAGTTAATAATTACTTTTTCATTGCTCTCTAATGAATGGCAATTCCTCCAGTTGACAAGCCTAACATAAGTAATTAGCTGCAAGCGATAGAAACCTTACAATTAGTAGCAAGCATTGCAATATGTATCTCGTAATTTCTCTACATACTTGAAGATGATAAAAGATACTTCCTTTTTATTATGGAAATTCAATTTAGCTTTAAAATTAACTATTGATTATTGAGTATGCACGTGTGCGCATGATAAAAAGCATAGAATTAGGAATACACATTGAATCAATAAGCAAATTAAGTATGTTACATTGAGTGATCCATCTCTTCTTCAATGAGATCAGCCCTTGCTAAACTATCTACTTCTAGGTCTATGTTACCAAGAGGTAACGAAACAAATAATTCTATCCCACTCTCAGATGTGTTGCTATATTGCTCAATAGCTTCATCAATATCATCGACAATCACATTATTGTCTTCTTCTGCGTTTCCTTGAACATCCTCATGAGGTTCATCTTGTACTATATCACGCATATCATCCATTATGGTGTCATCATGGACATCATCATTAATTGTTGGATTGTCATCTGCTATCTCCATGTCGATAATATTACCATATATTGGTTTTGAACGATTCGATATAGGGATGACATACCACCATCGGTTATTATTTACCATTGGATGATACACAACCTGTATTTGAAAAACAAAAGTAAAAAACTTAAGTACTTATTATATTGTGTATATGTATCATATGTATACATATAAAAAAATTAGCCTTTGCATATATACCTGCTCGCATTGTTGAGGTAGTACTAATGTGTCATTCTTGTTTTGGTGAAATTTTGTAGAGTCGATGATTACAAAACCACTTGGATGACGTCTGATTGTACAATGCTCACCATTTGTTATCACTTTTTTAAACCACTTCACATCCAGTACATATATAAAGAATCGTCTGAAGTCAAGCTTCAGAATATCTTGGATCAATCCACAATAACCTTCCATGGTACCATTGGCAGCCTCCAAGTGTACAAGGACACCACAATCTTGGGTATTTCTCTTTTCATCTATACGTTGAGTTCGAAGATGTTTACCCTCACACCAAAGTGCATTGAATAATGTGCACCAGTAGTAAAAGATAAAAGATCAAACATATCAATTATTTATATAAAATAAAACTTATAGAAGAAAATTAATTGATAGTATGTCTCACCTTTGATAAGCAACCTCGTGCGTATTCCCACTCTTCTTGAGATATATTAATTTCCTCCTCTTTTTCCATTCTCTCCATTTCCTCATGTAACCAATCTATATCAATATGACGTGGGAGCGCATTTAGATGATCTGGAAATGAGACATTACGTCCACATCTAGTGCGAAATTCTTGTCTTTTGCTTTTTCTTCTTGCCTTGCTTCATTATATAGTGTCACCCATTTGCTCATTACATCACTATTGAGCACACAAAAACTATTTAACTTACGAAGTTCTTCTTTTGTTAGCACTTTACTCATTCCTTTTCCTTGAGGTACTATAGAGGTCATCCTCAAGTCTTCATCATCTTTCCATAGTCGTGGTTGAGAGGGATCCACTTCAGCAAGATATTCAAAGATATAAACAAGGGATGATTGCACTAACCAACCCTCAGCCATGCTTCCCTCAGGCTGTGCTTTTTGCCTCACAAAATCTTTCAAGGTTTTCATGAAGCGTTCAAGAAAAAACATCCACCTTACATGAACTGCCCCACAAAGTGTGATCTCATCAATCAAATGTACGAGTAAATGTAATTGAGTAGTCAAAATGGATTGAGGAAAAATTTCCTCCACCAAACAAACCACCTCAATAGATAATACTCGAGCATCTTGCAATGTGTTTGGATAAATTTCCTTTGAGCTCACGTATTTGTCAAGATGTATTTGAGAATTTTTTATTTTTGTGTAGAAATTCAAAGATATATAATGAGAAAACACAATGTATACACACCTCACAAGCTCTCCCATCTTGTAAATGATATCACGTATATCTTTGGAGGCACAATGGGATATGCTAGTAGGAAGTACGAACTGAATGTAAACAATATTCATAGATCAAATGATTAGTTGAGGAAAAAGTCATCATACCCCAAAGTTTATACATAGTTACTCCATTAATTACTATATTCATGGTTAGAGATACCCTTACTTGAATCATTTTGTGCCAATCGTGGGACTTAAAACCAAATAGTTGCTCCACACCTCTTTTCTTTTTCTTTATGAAGGCTCCCTTGAGACATCTCATACATCCTGTGGGTGTTCGAAAGCTATATATTTGTTCCTTCACTATTTTTTCCTCGTTCTTTGATAACATCCAAGGTGCATGGGGTAGCTCAATCTTTCCTCTGGGTCCAATACGTGGCCAAGCTGGTCTCATGCAACCAATGTTACATAAATCCTCCCTTACATTAAACTGAATCACGAGCCCCTATCAAGTGATCCCATAATGTAGATACAACATTTTTGAATATGTGCATGGGGTCAACAGGTGATTGATCTTGCGTTCAATCTAGTACGAAAGACGAAAAAATATAGAGAACCTAACAAACAAACAATATATTATGTAAACAATTCATCATGTTAAATACTTTAAAGTCAATCGAGAGAAATGCACTTCTTACCGACTCATGCCAAGTGGAGGGTGGCTGTCAGCATTAATCCATCTCTCCTTCCAATCTCGAATGGTTAGAGATTGTGGAGTCATTCCATTAGTAGGGAGAACATATTTGGGATGGTCAATAGGAAGAAATCAATGATGATTGTCGTAGATAACCTTCTTTAAACGTGCTGGCCTAGAGGAAACTAGAGAGGAACCGCAAATAGGACATGCATGATATCCTGACGTGGTTAAACCTGAAAAAACAAGTGAATTAATAAAATGTAATTGATTCAAGTCTTGAATTTCAAATATAGAGTTATATACATGTACCTGAACACTCTCCATATCCTGGAAAGTCGTGCATGGTCCACAACAACATGGCCTTCAATGTGAAATCTCTAGAGGATGCAGATGCACTTGTATCTTGCACCTCAATACCTTCCCATAACATTTCTAACTCTTCAATCAAAGGCTCTAAGTAAATGTCCATGTTTTTTACCTTGTGCTTGATCAGAAGGGACAATATCACATGTCCCTTTTTAATTGCCATGGATGGAGGAATATTATAGTTCACCAATACCACTGGCCATACACTGTATGATGTGCTTTTGATGCCAAATGGATTGATTCCATCCATACCTAAACCAAATCTCAAATTTCTTGGCTCTTCTTTGAAAACGGGCCACAAATTATCTATATGTTGCCATGCGGGTGTGTCTGCAAGGATCCTCCATTTTCCATCACTTGAATGATAACTAGCATGCCATGACATGAGCTTTCCAATAGACTTACACTTGAACATAAGTTTTATACGTGGAACAATCGGAAAATGTCGCAAAACCTTACGAGGCACATCCATTGACTTCATCTTCACTTCGTATCTTGATTCACCACAAACAGGACACTCTCATGCGAACTCATGAATCCCACGAAATAAGACACAATCATTGACATATACATGGATCTTGACATAATCGAGGCCTCCCAAAGATGTCAAGTAATGTCTTGCTTACTCTCTCTTACTTGGCAATTTGTAATGTAGACGAGGGGTTACACGCGCCAGATCTCCCAGTTCTGATAGTAAACAATATATTTTTGCAATGTTGAATGTGACCAATCCCATGTTTGTGTTTATCAGTTTTCTTATTTAAGAGAAGCCTTAGCACTTAAGTGTTATGCTCAATGTCTAAAGAAAGCTCTTTGAAAATGTAAATAATATATGATTTTTTGTATGCAAATAAATTTGTCTTTTTCTTGTGTTTTTTTTGCAGATGTCGTATTCTGGTTCATCTAGCAATGACCTAGATGTGGATCGCATGAATGATACATTGGCCTTCTTTGGCAGGAGGGTCAATGCATTTTTTGGAGGTTTTCCTAGTAGGGAAGACTTCATGGGAGAGATGACTAGACACCTTGGCCGCTCTCCCACAGCGGACGAGGTGTTCAATGTTATGTCTGGGACGTCTCTGGAGTCTTTGCCTAGCACTACTTCCCAGACTCCACATGCAGGTACTCCACATACAGGTACTCCATATGCAGGTACTCCATTTGCAGGTACTCCACATGCTCCACATGCATCGGCTGAAGCACAAGCATTTGCAGAAGCACGTGCATCTGCAGAAGCTCGTGCGTCCAGCGAGGCAGAGGGCAGTCGACAGAGAGGGAGGAGGAAGAGTCGAGGGGGAGTACGAGGGTTGTGGGGGTTTTATAGGAGGTGGCGAGCGATCACCCTCACCAGTAGATCACGTAGAGGAGGTTGTACGCCAGTACTATAGAGTTACAGATGCTAGTGGCATCTTTCATGATGATGAGGGAAGGGATGTAATGGCGTATATGAGGAGCGTCGTGCATGCGACGTATAAAGATTATTTCATTGCCTTCAAAAATCAGAAAAGTGGCTTGTGGCAGGAGGTGTTGAGGGCGGTCCATAGGAGGTACCCAAATCCTGAGGGTCAGCGATTCTCGAATGATTGGGGACGTACAAAAGTGAGGGATATGCTTCACAACAAAAGATCCCACCTCTTGACACAAGCCAGGGACTCACTGCACAGGCTGGAGGAGGGGCGTGGAGCCTATAGCCAACCACCTATGTGCCACCGCGTAGAGTGGAAGAAAGTCAAGAAGAAAGCAGCTGAGAAAGTGAAGAGTCGCCAGCACGTAGAGGCGCGACGGATCCAAATGGAAACAATGGGATCGTCGCATTACGGATCGGCCGGCAGAGAGTCGTGGGAGGCAGAGTTTGTAAGTATATTTTGATTTTTAGTTTTTTTTAATTTATATTTCTTTCAATTCTTTATATATTTTAATCTAATATATTGTGACTCATAATTGTTTGTATATCTCTAAATGTTTTGCAGACTACCATCGTTGGTAGGACACCTACTCCTAGAGAGGTAGGTTACCATCGAGGCCATAACCGCGCAGTGACATGGCTTCACTTTTATGAGGAGGGTCTCATCACTAAGGACCAATACAACCGGGCCATGAGGATTCGACAGCCAGAGGAGGTATGTTTTTCTTACTTTCCTATTAAAAGTATAACTATTTATAACTTTTTCTCCACCTTGTCTATGTAAGCAACCCTGATCTTTTGTGTGTGTAGGCGAACCCGGATGTGGAGCATAGCGAGGATGGAGATAGCGATGCTAGTAGCCATGGTGGTACTAGCGAGGATGTTTCCTCTTCAGATTCGTAGAGGAGAACCATACCTTCTCATGAGGCCTTATTTTCTTATATATGTATGATATCTCTTTGAGCCTACTGCTTGCGGCCACGCTTTAGGTCGCAAGCACTTGAACGTCCCTTGTAAATGCTTTGATATATAATGAATACATGGATTTTTATTTTCAATTCTCGTTCCCGTAAGATACATTGTCTTTTTCCCAAATACACAATCTGATATATGGGAGGAGGAAAAAATAACCAGAGAGCATGTGGTTGCAAAGCAACTTTGCAACCATATGCTCTCTGGTTTTTTTTTTTCCAGTTCTGTTTTGCGTGTCTATCAGCGCGTCTAAATTGCAGATAATTTGCGTTTATTCGTGCATCTATAATGCAGAATACACGCACTTATACACGTGCTTCATAATTTAAATTTAAAAAATATATATATCTTTTTTTTAAATGACATTTTTTTTTTCGTATCTACCAGCGTGTCTATATGCGCGTGTATATGTGCGTCTATTGCGTGTCTATTTGTGTGTGTAAATTCGTTGATATATGCGATTATAGACGCGAAATGGTAGACGTGCAAATAGACGGGCGGATAGACGCGCCCGTAAGTTTTTCTCTATATTCAAAAATCGCGTCTAAATGTGCGTCTATGAGGCCTTTTTGTTGTAGTGGTGGACTACGATGTCTTATTAGACCGACTCTCGATGCACAACGCTAGAGTCATTGAAGGTTGGGGTAATGGCTTGATCTTCCTTGGCAATAGAACGGACACTGTAAGAATAGAGATGGACACTTGGAAGACCTCACTAGTTGACCTAGCCGCCATCTCTGCTATGCTCAAGGGAAACACTCAGGTCAAGAAGCCCTATGGGTCCTTGACCAAGTATATCCCATGCCTAGAGGATGAGTGAGACTAGATGCACGTTCTCGCTACAATCAACATGCCATTCTTAGACCATGAAGCGTATGAGCAAGCCATCAAAACGATTGGCAAGACCAACGAAGCACTCTCTACACCAGTCTGCATGATGGCAGCAAGCCTCCATGGAGAGCCTAAGACTGTCACCTTCCAAGTGCCATCCAACAAAAGGGAACTCCAAGGGGTACTCGAATACTTAACGGACCACTAGCTGGCAACCCAGTGCCAACTTCAAACCACTCCAGGATCTCTTAGAGGATTCCAAGTGGCAATGGACCAGGGTGCATGAGTTGAACCTCATGTATAAGTGGGCCTTGGTTCTTGACCAACGACATGAGGCATACGAAGCCCTAGGAGACGACGAGCAGTCGAATGACAGATTCCTGCGATGAATACGAAGACTACCAATCCTTCAGTGATGAGAATGAGGGTGAAGTGGATACCATAGAATACGACACTGAAGGACTAGAAATTGAGCAGATACGAGCAGATGCCAAGCCACAGAAAAGGCAGACCCTTAAAATGGAGCAAGGAATCATGCACATGAAATGTGATCGTGCTTGGTTGGAATGCATAGACCTCTTCTAGCGAAGATGGAGGGTTTGACTCTGAATCGGAAGTTACTCCGAATAGTGACCCAGAGATCCCTAGGTCACCCATGACCCGACGCACCAAGGGGGACTTACCCGTCCACCTGCGGTGCAGACAGTTAAGGCAGGATAAGGCAAAGCACCCCAGGGATACACGATCAAAAGAACAGTGGAAACTGCAGGACCTCCCTAAACGCTTCACTAAATTCAAAAAATGGGATAGGGTAGTGGTCGTGTTAGGTGCCGAGTGTCAAGGGTAGACGAGCGAACCAATCGAAGGACTAGCCAAGGTCAAGGAGGTATACCTAGCCCTAGAAGGGGAGACACCCCGACTAGTGTTCATTGCCGATGACTTGACTGGTAAAGAAGAGTTGAGTCTTGTCGCTCTCTTGCGGGAGTACATAGATGTATTTGCCTGGTCCTTAGAAGAGCTACGGGGGGTAGATCGGAGTGTTGTGACACACAACATACCCATGACGTCGGATGCAACACCGGTCAAGTAGCGACCGTACCCCATGAATCCAAAACACGCTCATGCTGTCAAAGAGAAAATTGAAAAGCTAATGAGAGCTAGATTCATTTACGAAATTGAGCACACAGATGGGGTATCACCCATAGTTATTGTGATGAAGAAGAACGGAAAAATTTGAGTGTGCATCAATTACAAGACGGTGAACGCTGCTACGAAGAGAGACAACTATCCCTTGCCCTACACCGGGCACATGCTTGAGAGGGTGGCGGGCAAGGAAGCCTATAGTTTTCTAGATGACTTCTCAGGGTACAACCAAGTGCAAGTTCATCCTGTAGACAAGCATAAGACCGCCTTTGCCACGGAATGGGGCGTCTTTGCATACACAGTCATGCCCTTCGGGTTAACCAATGCCCCCACCACCTTTCAACGTCTCATGTGCACCATCTTTAAGGACATGCTTCGCAAGGAGTTAGAGGTCTTTGTCGATGATCTGTGTGTCCATTCGACCTGAATCAAACACTTAGACAAACTCCGTGCAGTCTTTGAACGGTGCCACTTATATCGTCTCTCATTGAACCCCTTGAAGTGTCAGTTTTGGGTGAAGCACGGATGCATCTTAGGACACACGGTGTTGAAGAACGGCATTGCCACTGACTTCTCGAAGGTCAGAGTTATTGTTGACCTTCCACCCCCAATTAATTACAAGGGAGTTCAATGCTTCTTAAGTCACACATGATACTATCGGTGGTTTGTGCTGAACTATGCATTGATCGCCAGGCCATTGTACAAGCTCCTGATTGTCTTCGAGTGGACCGAGGCATGCCAATAGGCATATGAAGAATTGAAAAAGGCTCTAACAACAGCACCAATTCTATGAGCCCCAGATTGGACCATTACCTTCCATGTGCACATCGATGCTTCTAAGTTTGCCGTGGGGGCAGTGTTGTGCCAACCTAGTGAGCATAACTTAGATTACCCAGTGAGCTTTGCTAGTAGACAACTCACTGAGATGGAGATGAATTATTTGACAACAGAAAGGGAGGGATTAGCCATGGTGTTCACCGTGAAAAAATTCTGGTATTATCTATTGGCCACACCTTTCCTCTTCTTTGTGGACCACCAAGCTTTGCTCTATTTAGTGAACAAACCTGGTGCTACAGGACGCATTGCTCGATGGCTCCTCCTGCTCCTAGAGTTTGATTTCTCCGTGGTGGTACGAAAGGGAAAACAACATTACATGGCTGATCACATGTCTCGTATACCCACAAGTGAAGTCGCTGGACAAGGCATCATTGACGAGTTACCTGATGCCCACTTATTCCACCTGTCCAACGAGAGAGATCTATTTAAGGCTGATCTGATGCCATACTGGCCAGACGACATAGTCCAAGTGCTCGAGCACGGACTACCTGAGCGACCAATAGAAAATGCACGACTTAGGCGCTTGATCCTAAAGCTCCATCCCTACTAGGTGATTGCAGGCCAACTCTATAGGCTGGGGCAAGACGGATTACTATGTAGGTGCGTGTGTGAGCATGAGATGCACGATGTGCTCTTAGAGGCGCACAATGGCATTGCAAGAGGACACTTTAGCGGAGACACGACAGCACGAAAAGTGTTGTAGTCCCAACTATGGTGGCCCACACTTTTTTCGCGATGCCAAGCAATTTGTCAAGCATTGTGATGAGTGCCAACAGACAAAAGTCCCGATTCGTAAGGATCAAATGGAGTTAACCCCAATTATTGCTCGCCAACCCTTCGAAAAATGGGAAATTGACTTCATAGGACCCATCAGCCCCCCGGCGCAGTACTCACAAGCCAAGTACATTGTGGTGGCCACGGATTACCTCACGAAATGGGCAGAGGCAAGAGCAATACGAAAAAACGACGCTAGGACGACTGCCAAGTTCTTATGGGAGCAAGTGATCTTGTGCTTCGGTTGCCCCATCAAACTGGTTAGCGACTAAGGCACACACTTCATCAACAAAGTGATAGCACATCTCCTATCCACGTTTCTTATCATCCATCGCAAATCCTCACCATACTACCCTCAAGCTAATGGCCAGGCAGAATCAACTAACAAAATTATTATCAACGTCCTAACTAAAGTAGTCTCAGCCTCACGAAGTGACTGGGACAACAAGTTGATGGCAGCCTTGTGGGCCTACCGCACAGCTTATAAAATGGCTGTCAGCCAAACCCCCTTTAGGCTGACCTATGGGATTGAAGCAATTCTACAACTAGAATTCTTTGTCCCTAGCCTGAGAATAGCACTCCAAGAACGATGGGAAGGGAAGGAAGCAGGGACGCAATGCCTAGTCGAGCTGGAATGCCTATCAGAGACTCGTCTTCTAGCCACCCACGCGCTTATCTGCGAGAAAGCTCGACGCAAAAGCTAGTTTGACAAGCATGTCAAGCAACGCGAGTTTGAGCAGGGTGACTTAGTGCTCCTCTACTCAGTTAAAGGACATAAGCAAAAGATGAAATTCAGAGGTCTCGGACCCTTCAAGGTTCAAGCAATCAACCGAACCGGCAATGTCAAGCTCGAGACCCTAGACGGTGAAGGAATAGGCTTCTTCAATGGCAGTCATGTCAAGAAGTACTTCCCTCCCACTCATCCTTTGCATGAGCCACCAATGCTAGAACTGCCGATACGAGTATCCACAATCATTGAAATCAACGATGGTGATGAGGAAGCTGTAGAACCCGCTTACCTCCGTATCATGGTCACTACCAAGCAAACATGCGCTTTCATTGCCTTGATCAATGAGGGAGCAGACTTCAATGTCTTAACGCACAAGCATTGGATCCAACTTGGCAAATCACTACTTCAACCTACAACGGCAAGTGCAGGGTCGCCATTTCTATAGAGTCTGAGACTGTTCCAATGTTGTTTTATGTGTTGCCGAGTGCTACGGACGCAGGCATGGAGTCACTGCTCTGGCGAACCTTCAAAAAGAAGACTCACTGCAATGTTGATTATGAGTTGCAGCGCATCCACCTAGCAATCGGCAACGTGCGCATTGTCACAGCCTTCAACAAGGGCTGCATAACACCATCACCGTCCGCAAGGCTACCGATAGAAACATCTGTAGGCAAGATTAAGGAGGGGGGTAGTGCACGTCTGCCGCTCCTTGATTTCCATAAACTGCAGACCGCAGCAACCAAAGCAAGGGCCCAACATCCTCGCTTTCAATGGGTGCCTAAACAGCCTCGAGAATCGCCTAGGACTAGACGCGCCTGTCCGCATAAGACCCACAACTCTAAACCTAGAAGGCCAAGACGCAATCACAAGAAGAGCCGCGTGATTAAGCAAAGATGGGTCCCTAAAGCCCTCTTGCATGCATAAGGCTACTATGAGGAAAATGCCTCACTATGGATCCCTAAGGCCCCCACGGCCAAAGGCACTAGTCATACGCCATCCTCAAGCTTGATTAGCCCACGCCCCCCAATACCTCAAGACCATAGGCTGCAGTGCTCTCTAGAGCCCCAGCCATCCGACTCATTTATGCTTTGGCCCAAGAGAGACGCACAAACCTATCGGCCCAAACAACAGCCACCGTCACAGGTGGCATCATCCAACCAAGTCAACCCGACACTCCGCAGCAAAGCTGACTGCGCAGCCCAGTTGCTGCGACTGACCCTAACCCACCCACCGTACAAATAGCCCGATTGCAGGCTCAAGGAGACTCCCAACCGCAACTATGTACTGTCAAAGCCTCTAATTCTAGCAAACCTCAACCATCTGTCGGCCTTACGCCCTCCTATGAATGGAATTCATTTCTATTGCTAGCCGACCTGACCTTGCGGAGGACACCGGAGATGATGTGATGGACTGCATCAAATGGCTCGATGCCACCTTTGTGTCGCTAGCCCTCAGCTATGACCGCTTGGACTTGGGTCTATTAGCGGAACCCTTTGTGACAGAAGTGTGCAATATGCCTTGCTCTTGGGAGACTTTTGAATTCGCCTTTGCACAGGCTTCTCGCTCTGCTCTACTGCTGAGTTGCTCGGTAGTGAGGTCTCCAAAGAGCAAGCCATTAAGCAACGCCTCATCACATCATATGATCCACAGACCACTTCTGCTATCACTGACCAAGAGATCGCAAGGTTATCCCACCTTCCTAATACTAGATCACCCTTCTTGAGGCAGTGGTATGCGCTTAGGTTGCAATGGGAGGTTGACGGATGTCGCATAATGGCCAACGCCGAGCAACACCGAGCCATCAAAGCAGCCGAGTATGATCCCACTTACATTGCACCTACCTCATATAGAGTGTTAACCACTCTCCGTGGGCAACCCATGGACGAGCACATCAAGGGGCACCCCTACCTTGACCGCCTCTTAACAGAGGAAGAGCTCCACATTGCAAGTAGGGTCGATTCTGGCAATCTCCTAACTGATGTTCTGACATACATCATGCATGTCGGTGTCCGCCCATTCCAATTAGATAGGGAAGCTCAGCTAGAGTATAATCCCAACTTCTACGCCTGGCTCCTGCACAAATAGAGCGATGCCCTTATGCTGAAAGCCCTTAACCTCTCAACCTCCAATCCTAGGACTGATTCTTCTTGTCCAAAGGGGGAAGGGGTAATAAGGTGGAAGGTAAAAAATAAACAAAATGGAATCTAAAAAGTAAACCAAGTATGAAACATCGGTTAAATTTGAAAAGCAAGGGTAAGATGTAATGGTAAAAGTCTAGGAGACTATGTTCAATAAAATCTGCTATGCTTTTATTCTTCCAACAAATTAGTTGTCAAAAGCACTAAAAGTGGAAATGGCTGAACTTGCAGGTGGCGATCATGGCAAGCCAGGACAAAGCGGGTAAGTTATCCTTCTCGGAGGAGGAACAAGTAAAGTACGGCCTCACGGTGGAAATGAGAGCCTTCAACCAGTTAAAGTTTCGCCACGTCTTCAACCTTGAAGACGTGGCCATCGAAGACCCAGTGGTACGCCAAATCATAGAGCAATGCCACCAGTAGAAGCACCTGGACGCAGTGGGCTGGAGGGTGGATTACACCCAGTGTGCTGATTTCTTGTGCACCTTCAATAGGAACAGAGGAACCATCACGGTGCGCGACAATGAAGCCACTAGACAAGTGCAGATGCTGACCCCCGAGTTGGTGGAAAGGGCACTAGGGCTGTTGAATAAGGTGGAAAGGAAGCCGAAAAGAGACATCTACGCCATGTTGGGGATGGACAAGGTGAAGGTCCATACCAATGACGCAATTAGCTTGTCGGACATCCCCAACCCAGAAATTCAGCTACAGGCAAAGATGGTGCACGCCTTGTTCTCAAGCCAGAGGTACAACAGCATAATGACCCAAATCAATGTACCTCTGGCTGGACGAGGTGAACCTTAATGGGTTCGTGAGGAAGACAATAGAGGCTTCGGCTAAGGCCTTGGCAACATGAGAAAGAGCTGTTCGAGGGGAGTCCTCGTCGTCCCGATCAACCCGCAAGGCATCATCCTCCAAAGCCGCAACCATAGGGTTTGGAGGTGTCCTTAGAGCCATCATCCAAGAAGCACTAGGGCAAGGACGAGAAGGAGGAGACAAGAAGGGAGGCGACGAAGGAAGTGACAAATCACCATCACAATCCCCACCTCACACAGAAGAGCAATAAAGGTCATCAGATGAAACGGAGACAGACGTAGACGAAGAGGGAGAATCGCAAAGCATCCCACAGAAGCACGCGAAACAACGAACCAAGGCCCTGCATGGAAAAAGGGAAGAGGAGTGAAAGAAGAAAGAAAATGAAGATCTGGAGAGTGCTCAAAGGGAGTCAGTGAAGGATGAGGAGGCGAGAAAAAAGAAGATCGAAGAGGAGCTGAGAAGGAAGGGAGAGGAAGAAATAGAGCTGGCCACCCATCGCTCTATCGAGGAGCACCACCAAAGAGACGAGGAAGGCGCACAGATCCCACGCCGAATGGAGGCACCTGGTTCTAGTACTAGTGTGCCTGAAATCTCACCCTTGCCCCCAGTAGAAGGAAAACGAAAAGATTCGATGATGCCAACTCTCCCCCTCTTCATACCTTCCCTGCTAGCCACTCCTATCATGATGACATCCCTTGCCGCCGCCACCCAAGGTTCCAACCCAAAAGTTCGATGAGAGCAACGTGGTCAGTTGGCTACAATTCTTAGTGGAATGGGAGCTGGCAAGAGAAGCGGCCATGGCCACCCAAGCATCAGGAGTCAAAAGGGCAACGGCTAAACTGGAGCCAAGGCCGGAGAGCTCAAGAGGCAAAAAACAGAAGATGTTGTCACCACCACCACCATGCCCCACCCCCCACCTCCAGCAGGCCAATACAACGAATATGTTAGGGAGCTGCTCTCGCAGTTAAAAAGGGCCAAGAAAGAAAGGAGGACAACCGTGGAGGAGCTGGCAGCAGAACGAGAATCGAGCCGCTCTCCAGCTGGAGAGAACAAAGCAGATAACAGAATACCAATTTGAGATCCCTGCGCTCAGGGAGAAAGCCAACAATAAGGAGGCAGAGGAATTAAAGGCCCTAAAGGAACGTGACGCTACTTGGGAAGGAAGGAGAAAAATCTTAATGGAGTGTCTCAACGGGGAGAGGGAGACCAATGCTCACCTTCGGGGCAAGAATGATCAGCTATCTGCAGCATTCAACCTAGAAGCACAAAGCCAGCTTGACAAGATCAGACAGGAAACTGCAGAGCTGGACCAGTTTAGGGAAGAGCAGGTGCGAAGGATGCAGGTGAAGCTAGACCAGCTCAATGCACAGATCGCCGATGAACACCAGGAGCAGTTCCACCTGCACCGTGAGCTTGAGGCCCAGTAGCAACAACTCATGGCTATGACCCTCCATCAGGGGGAGAGCCTGGAAGATATGGAAAAAAGAGCAAAAGAATGGGTTGATCACAATGAGGGGAGAATACGGAACTTGGCACGCCGGCTAGCCAAAGCCGAAGGAGACAGGGTGCTAGCTGAGAGTCTGGCAGAGGCAGCCCAACTCTCCATGATAGCCCAGTAGCAGACCTTCCTTAATACACTGCTCCACTCCACCAGACCAGAAGGAAACGAAGCCAATGATCAGCTGGCAGAAGAAGTTAACCATTGCACGCATATGCCACTGTAGCTGGGAGGCCCACCGCAGAGCCTAGAGGAGCAAAGAAGATATCTTGTATAGGTAGGCCTAACTGCGCGGGAAATAAATGAACTCAAGTTCACAGAGACAAAGGCACAAGAAGACATGCAAGCAGAAGGGGGTGAACCGGAGTTCAATCTGGGACCTCAGGAGGAGGAATACGTCCCACCATTCCCTCAGCCAACAACAAGTGGAAGTGCATCCCCCTGATACGTCTACTGAGAGAAGAGCAGCCCAGGCCAACCGCAAGAAAGAAATGGTAGAGAAGGCAAGGAAAAAGCTGAATGTTAGACCTATTCCAAGACAGCTTGCTCCTCTCCTACCGCACCCTCAAGATCCCCCTACTGAATTCCATGCCGAATTGATTATCTGGGAATAGCAGGAATATAACCGCGACCCCTTCGACTTGAGCTTTGAGTTTCCCGCTACCTTGAACAGAGTGCTACCCATTCAACTTGTAAATGACATCATCACTATGGGTGCAATGCTCAAGGCCAAGTGGTTAGCGGAGCGCAAGGCCCACCCAACTGCTTAGGGAGTCGAGGACCGTGAATTTTGGCAGGATAAAGTCCTCCAGGTTCCTAGATCGGTGCAAGGCTATAATTGCCAACCCACCTAGAGAAGACGCATTTGTTACATCAACCTTGACGCGTGGATGGCATTTTGCAACACCCTCCCGTTTGAGAGAAACGACCCCACTTTCATGCTGTATCCTCGAAGGGTAGGGGTTGACTTTAATCCATCCATCCACGGCAGATTCAAATTTTCCATTATCTATAACACCAATAGCACCTCCCATAGGGATGCCCTTCTCTTCACCCTCCCCAATTTGTACAGCTCTATAGATAGATTTCTTAGTGAGTTCACCTCCTGTCCTGACCTCGCCTTCATAACCACTTGTAATTATCTTAGACTAATTAGGATCCTAGTCCACCAAGAACTCGCACCTTAAGAACGCCACCTCCCACCCCTCTATTTCGACCCCAACGCCATAGATAGCAGCACCATGACTCGCCTCATGATGTGCGCTTCTCTTTTGCCATCTTTCTGTGTTGCACTGCTCAAAGATATGAGCGACAGCAAATTCACCTAGTGCAACCACCCCTTCCTTTCTATCACCACTCTCAAAACCCGCCTCAACCTCAAGGGCTACTTGTTGAGTCGAAGATTCCTTAACAAGGCCCCCCGCCCTCCGCCATCCCCTACCCGCCATTCAGATAACGAGGAGTAAACTCCCGTCATGCCCTTGTATCGCTTGTCTCCATGTATACGCCTCTTTATGTTATTAAAAAAAAAAAAAGAAGAAGAAAGAAGCACCACAATCACTGCACCTAGGGTTCTCCCTAGCCCCCTCCCCACTTCACACTTAGGGCACATCAAGGGCAGGACTTTCAGACCTTTCACCCTAAGACTTGCACCGCACCTCCAACGAAGCACGAACTGGGTCCTCAAGTGTGGGACATTACAAAGGGCTTGCCTTGCCCAAGGTTAGACCCATCTCCCAATTCCACTGCCACGGGCACCACACACTACACGGCGAGATAGATACACCCCTTAGCGAGTGCACAACTTTTCTTGTAGGTTATGTTTGAGTTTTAAGAAATGGCTACCCATGGAAGAGGATCACCCATGACATCCTTTAATGATCAAAACTTCTTTTCATGTCCCGGCATCCAGCCATTTGCCTGCTGATGGCTACCATGATTGAACCAAGTCAAGGTAGAACTGCCATTGGCATAGATCTTGGAACCTCATCGTCCAATGTTCCATGCCCAATGCCTCAAGATCTGCGGATCACTTATTAATTCCACAAGCCTAAAGACCTTCAACTCAAAACTGAAGACCTTTAACTCAAAGATAAGGATCTTTAATCAAAGCCATGGATTTTCAAGGCAAACAACGTTTGCGAGGTTTCTCCAGAATAAATCCCTCCAATACCATCCTCCTAAGGGATTGCTTATTGCTTCAAGCATTTCGGATACTCAAAAGACGACCGGCTACATAAGGGGCGCCACAACAGTGTGAAAGATGCCGAGTTTCTTCATGGAGCCTAAAGCACGCCAGAATCTTTCCTGGTCATCATCCTTAAACTCCATCACCTATCATTCACCCAACCACCTTGGAAGCAGTGTCACCCACCTCCCTGTTCTGCCTAGCAGCTGACCTAACTAGCCACTACCTCCCACTGCAGTGCCATGGGACTGGCACTTGGCTAGGAGGGGGGTAATGTTACGTGTGTCCCGCAACATAGAGGAGCGGAAAATGAAAAAAAAAAGGGAAAATAGCAAAAAAGGTGCAGGATAAAAGCAAAAAAAGACGCCTTGATTGGTAACCAGTCCTTGAAAATTTTAAATGTTCAGGCACGACCCTCAGAAAGCCTCGATGTCGGACCGAGACAACAATAGAGAAAAAGGGCGCACCATTAAAATGCGGGAGCGCCCCCAGATTTTTGTAAAAGAGTGACGGGCTTGCTCCTGTGCAAAGTGTACGCATTGGTTGGGAATAGGATAGATTAGAATGGTGGGAAATGGGAAAAAGGGCCTAGGCTACGGCCGGCCATATAAAAGAGGGAAAAGGGGATGACGGCCCAAAAAGGGATTTAGGGCTTTGTATATAAAGTTGAAAAGTGAATGAGAAGCTCATTCTTTGGTGTGTGGCAAAAAGAGTCTTCTTCTTCCTCTCTTCTTCTCTCCTTCTTGCTTGTGTGTACTCTTGAGAGAGGGAGTGTGAGAGTGTGAGGGAGTGAGTGTGTGTGGGAGTGAGGGATCAAGAGGGTGAAGCTCTTCACCATCTCCTCTTCTCTTCTTCTCTTCTCTTCTCTTCTCTTCTCTTCTCTTCTCTTGCGCGAGTGGCTATGGAGGATGAAGCTTGGAGATGGAGGAGGCTTGAGCTAGCATCAAGAATCATGGAGCTACTGGAGTACAAGTGAGAGGAGGGTACTCGATCCAACATCAAGGTAAGCTCACTACACTCGTAGGATCGACGGCGCATCGACTAGGTGAGAGATAGCCATTAGAGCTCGCTTGAAACACTTGAAACAATAAGTGGTCCGTGGGTCTTGGCGGTTGGGCGAAAGCTCCCACACTCTTTCTCTCTTTCCCTATTATGTTCAATGTTTTTTCTCTCTCCTCTCCCTCTCTCATTTCATTTTCTCTCCTCCTCTCCCTCTCCCTCTCCCTCTCTTTCTCTCTTTCCCTATTATGTTTAATGTTTTTTCCTTCCTCTCCCTCCCTTACCCTCACCTTCACCCTCTCTTTCTCTCTTTCCCTATTATGTTTAATATTTTTTCTCTCTCCTCCCTCTCTCATTTCCTTTTCTCTCTTCCTCTCCCTCTTTCCCTATTATGTTTACTCCGTCCCTCACCCTCTCTCTCTCTTTCCCTATTATGTTTAATGTTTTTTCTATCTCCTCTCCCTCTCTCATTTCCTTTTCTCTCTTCCTCTCCCTCTCTCATTTTCTCTCCCTCCCTCACCCTCATCCTCTTTTTCTCTCTTTTCCTATTATGTTTAATATTTTTTCTCTCTCCTCTCCCTCTCACATTTATTTTTCTCTCTTCCTCTCCCTCTCTCATTTATTATCCCTCCCTCACTCTCTCCCTCTATTTTCCTATTATGTTTAATGTTTTTTCTCTCTCCTCTCTCTCTCTCATTTCCTTTTCTCTCTTCCTCTCCCTCCCCCACCCTCTCCCTCTCTTTCTCTCTTTTCCTATTATGTTTAATGTTTTTTCTCTTATCTCCTCTCCCTCTCTCATTTCTTTTTCTCTCTTCCTCTCCCTCTCTCATTTCCTCTCCCTCCCTCTCCCTCCCTCTCTCTTTCTCTCTTTCCCTATTATGTTTAATGTTTTTTCTCTCTCCTCTCCCTCTCTCATTTCCTTTTCTCTCTTCCTCTCTCTCTCTCATCCTCTCCCTTTCTTTCTCTCTTTCCCTATTATGTTTAATGCTTTTTCTCTCTCCTCTCCCTCTCTCATTTCCTTTTCTCTCTTCCTCTCCCTCTCTCATTTCCTTTCCTTCCCTTTTCCTCTCCCTCTCTTTCTCTCTTTCCCTATTATGTTTAATGTTTTTTCCTACCTCTCCCTCTCTCATTTCCTTTTCCTTCCTTTCTCCCTTTACCTATTATGTTTAATATTTTTTCTCTTTTCCTCTCCCTCTCTCTTTCCCTATTGTGTTTACTATTTCCCTCTCTTTCCTCTCCCTCTGTCTTCCTCTTCCTCTCATTCTCTTTCTCTCTTTCCTTATTATGTTTAATATTTTTTCTCTCTTCCTCTCTCTCTCTCATTTTCTCTCCCTCTTCCTCTCATTTCCTCCCTCTCCCTCTCCCTCTCCCTCTCTTTCCCTATTATGTTTAATGTTTTCCTCCCTTCCTTCCTCTCCCTCTCCCTCTCCCTCTCTTTCTCTTTCTCTTTCATTTCCTCTCCCTCTCTCAATACACACGAATTTTAACAAAAACAAGTAAAAGAGAGAGAAAACAAAAAAGCAAAGCAAGAAGGAACAATGCCCTCACCGTAAAGGCTTGAAGAAGGGTTTGGCGGCTCCTCTTTGTGACAACGGCTCCTCTTTGCCCTCCGTACACCTCCTCCTCTTCTTTGCGAACAGCACCGACGGTGGTGAGAAGCTTTCTTTCACCCTCTTTCTCTCTTTCTCTCCCTCTCCCTCTAAAATGCAAGATATTCGCTCTCCCTTTCGCTCTCTCTTTCATGTATGTGCACAAAATAACGTGCTCGGGTTTCGGCCCGTGTTTTTTTCGTCTGAGTACCATCGCTGGACGCTAATAGCGACTCCGCTATTTTGCGCCGAAAACAGTCGTCCCTATACCTCCATATCCTTGTAGTGTCCAATATTGGAACTTGCCGAAGCGTCGTACGTATTCTATAGACAAGCGACCCTTTCATCTGATTGCCAACTTGCATTGAGAGTAAGGATATGGGACACACATTAATTAAGATACATCTCACTATCTTGGACATCACAACTATCATCATTTTCCATTTTATCTATGTTATAACAAACATGTTTTTGTTCTTATTCTCTTTTTCTTTTTTTATTTGCCTTCCTTCATCCTTCTTTGCTTCTCTCTTTCCCTCTATTTCTATAAATGTTTCTTTATCCCCCCCATCTTCCCTCCCCACTCTCACTTCTTCGCTATTTTTCTTTCTATTCGCACTTGAGACATCTTGCTAAAATAAAAAATAAAAAACTCATAAAATAAGGTATTGAAAGACTTTCTCTCCCCACCTCTCTTGATGCCTCTCTTCCCCCTCTACCATTCTCTTTCTATAATTTTGTTGACTTTGATTCTCTCACTGTTTCTGTTTTTCTTTCTCTTTCTCTCGCTCTATTTATTATTTTTTCTATCGCTTTTTTTTCTCTCTTTTAGTATGTTTTTCTCCAATTCTCTTTCTAGCTCTCTTTTTTTCCCACTATTATTCTTCTCTTTACTTCACTCTTTTGTCCACCACTCTCCATTTCTTGTTCTCTCCCTCTCTCTTTCTCTTCTTTGTTGCCCCTCTCTTTGTTTCTCTCTGTCCCCTCGTTGTTTTCTCACTCATTCTCCTCTCTCTCTCTCTCTCCTTTTTTTCTTTACTTCACCCTTTTATCCACCTCTCCCTTCACTCTCTGTTTCGCATTCTCTCCCTCCTCCCTTTCTTTCTCTCTTTCTCTTTTTTTGTTGCCTCTCTCTTTGTTTCTCTCCACCTGCTCGTTGTTTTCTCACTCATTCTCCTCTGTTCCTCCCTTTCTCTCTCTCTCTCTCTCTCTCTCTCTCTCTCTCTCTCTCTCTCTCTCTTCACTATCCTTATTCGCTTTACTTCACTCTTTTATCCACCTCTCCATGCACTGTGTTTTGTGTTCTCTCCCCCCTCTCTTTCTTTCTCTTTCTCTTTCTTTATTGCCCCCTTTCTTTGTTTCTCTCTGTTCCCTTGTGTCCTCTTTCTTTCTCTGTTTCTCTTTCTTTGTTGCCTCTCTCTTTGTTTCTCTTTGTCCCCTCATTGTTTTCTCACTCATTCTCCTCTCTCTCTCTCTCTCTCTCTCTCTCTCTCTCTCTCTCTCTCTCTCTTTTCCCATTATCATTCTTCTCTTGACTTCACCCTTTTATCCACCTCTTCCTTCACTCTTAGTTTCGTGTTCTCTCCCCCCTCTCTCTTTTTCTCTTTCTTTGTTACCCCTCTCTTTGTTTCTCTCTACCCCCTCATTGTTTCTCACTCATTCTTCTCTCTCCCTCCCTCCCTTTCTCTCTCTTTCTTTCTTTGCTTTCATGTTTACTCTCTCTCTCTCTCTCTCTCTCTCTCTCTCTCTCTCTCTCTCTCTTTTCCTTTCTTTTTCTCCCTCTCTCATTCTCTCTCTTTCTCTCTGAATGCATCTCATTCTCAAGAAAAACAAACAAAGGAAAATAAGAAAGTATAAAAACAAACCAAGAGGAGGCAATGTACTTACCGCAAAGGCCCGATAATGGATTCTTTGTCTCCTCTTCACGGCGTGCCCTCTTTCTCCTTCGTGCACTTCTCCCTCTTCTTCATGTATCGTGGCGGTGGCAACGGCGACAGTCAGAAGCTCTCCTTCTCCCTCTTTCTCTCTTCCTCTCCCTCCCAAAGCCACGATCTCTTTCGCTCTTTCTCAAACTCTTTGTGGAAAAATACCATGCTCGAGTTTTCGTCACTTTTTTTTCTAAAAGTGGCATCGCTATTTGCATCGTATTTGTGACATGCTATTTTGCATCAGAAATGACCGTCACTATGCCCCCATTCCCTTGTAATGTGAGGTGGCAAAGGTAGGTCACTTTCAAATAGAAGTAGAGGCAAGAAAATGTCTTATGACATGATCCATTATTTTATCATCCTCTTCTTCAGGCACTAGGTGGGTAGTTAGTATAGATGAAGCATATTGAAGGGATTCCCAAAGTACTTAACTTTCAAATAGTTGCTTTGATGAAGGGTAAGAGCTACTACATTGTATTCTCAACCACTCATATTAAGTTTCAACTTCGGCCAAAACGAATGCTTTAATTTGGTGGATCTCATGATTTCTCATTTGCTATGTTGAGTTATATTAGAACAATGGAGAGAAGGAATAAGAAATGCTTTTGCTTTTGATGCAAAGGAGGCACACAATGAGAAATATAATACAAAGGGAAGAAGGACAAATCCAAAACAATCTTGAAGTGGGGTTGCATAGGAGAAACTTGTGGATTTTGATTTGGAAGAGAAGGCCCTCTTTTATTAACTATAAATGAAACCAATATTTCAAAATAATGTAATAATGTATGTATTAACATAAGCTCCTAATATAGATCCACAATACCAATAAATACAAAGCAATTTGAGATGCATTATCTATAAATAGGCTTTTGGTGCTAGCAATGTTGAATGTTTTGTTAAACTAAAATTTGATAATGTGATTACTGAAAATATTGGGGTGCAAGTTTCCATTCACTATGCAAGTTTGCGAATCACAAGTAGGCAAACTAACCACATTCAATTGATTTGAGGCAACCTATTTCACAACTTCAAGTTGAAAATTTAGTGTGCATCTCACAATAAGCACCATGAAAAATTTGAGGTATACTAACACTCTTAGCATGCAAGACTTTGAATAAGATAGGGTGCAAGATTTTGAAATAGATAGGTATGTAGATTGGGCACATTCAAATTGTTTCATGCACGTAGTTGCACAAATTCCCACTTGGAAATTTTGCATGAAGCTATAATGAGCAATATGAAAATATTCGGTTGTGTTTCACCTTTAATACATAGGGATTTTCAATAGTGGTCACACATGCGTGCGCACACACACACACACGCACAAGAGTTGTTGGGGATGCATTAAATGGGAATTTGAGGTAATCATAATTTATGTCTTCTATGAATACCTTAAATGAACTAATTCATCGAATCTTTGATCTATCGTCCTAAACTTCATATTGAAGGGTTTTTTATACTAACTTCTTTCAAAGTTGGAAATTTCATAGTGTCACTTTCAACGTGCAAAGCTTAGATACATTTAGGTACATAGACTAGGCATGTTTAGATTCTTTGAGAAACCTAGTTGCACAAACTTGCACTTGGAAATCCTATATGGAGTTGTGACGAGCAACATGAAAATGTTTGGGTGCAATTTGACCTCCTCCATGTGGGTGTTTTCAATTGCAATTAGTGAGAGAGTGAGAGAGAGAGAGAGAGAGGCTTGAAAATTTATATGCATTTTGCATAAGCAAAGTCTTCAATTGAATGAGCAATGGGCTACAAGCAATTGCCTACATTCTTTTTTACCCTAAAACAGAAATTGTTTCCCATATTGCCCCAGTTGCAACCAAAATGTTGCAAGCCAACCCTAATGTATTATCTATTTTTTGCTTCGCACACCTTGGTATGACTAAGCTCTCAATTACCTTGAAGGTTTTCACACATTTCACACCCTCATCTCTTCGTTGTTCCTCAGAATGACTAGGCTCTTAGTCACCTTGAAGGTTTCCATACATTGCACACCCTCGTCCCTTCGTAGCCCCTCCAAGTGATGGCCCATGGGCGAGAAGGGGTTCTACCGTTCTACTATAGAGAAGCAAGGAAGACTTTTAAAAAGCGTATGTGAAGGCGTGCCCATGCTATGCTGGCTCAGCAATTCAGACACATCCACAATTCCTATTGGAAGGACACATGTGACTTCATGTGATCGTTGCCGGCACTTGTGGACCACACACTCTTTTGATTATAACGCGGGGTGGTTCAGGGTCCTTTTATGTCGTGTTCATCGCGATCAACGGACCGAGAGAGTCTATTGTGTCGTGTTCAGGGTCCTTTTATGTCGTGTTCATCGCGATCAACGGACCGAGAGAGTCTATTACGTATGGGTCTCATTGATCCTCCCCATTATATCTGCCTTCTGATGCTTGTTCTTCATATTAAACTTGGTCCAAGAAGCTCTGATCTCTCCTGCAAATGCAGCGACTGCTACGTATGTACATTTCTGCATCTGCATCTGCACCTCGAGCTACGCGGACGGTTGGTAAGGTGCAGGCGGAGCCGCAGATATGTAAGCAATGTAAGCTAGTTAACTCATCTAGCGGATTAGGGTTGGCTATAGCTATAAATTAGACAACATTGTCGAGTCTTTGGTTGGATTAGGGGTATTGCGCAAACTGTGATTGCCTTGGTTTTCAAGGAGTAGGCTACTCGTTCAGCGTTAACTATTAACATACTGCATTTTTAAGGTTAAGGTTCGAACAGCGACTGTAATAGCGTACTTTCTTGCAGTAACTGTGGGCGCACCGTCTGTATGACACCTTCACCCTGGTTTCTCCGGTATTTGGGGATTGCTAGAGCACCTCCACAGTACCTTCACTCTGCAGGTTTTATGGATCTTTTGAGCGGGTCATTAGATTGCTGCATAACGTTACATGTTCCAGAAGGCGTAAGCACTGTCAGTCAAACCTGTCAGAAAAGTAAAAAGTCCATTCTAGTGGGCCGCTTGTTAGAGCTTATAGAATCAACTAAACACAGAACGACTAACCGGAAATAGGTTGTTTTACACTTCAACACCCTGCCATGGATAGCTGGTATGCGAAACAACTGACAACATACATTCCAACAACCTTGCCACGGATAGCTGCTTTTTGCTAATCGAATCTTTGGACCTTGATTTTGGAGGGTAACCTTATGCTATCTTTCGAAGGTCCAAATTTGAGTAGGCATTGCATCGCACGAACTTAGTATGGGTATTCTTGAACTTCTTTAAAACGGTTTCCGTTGAAGATTGGAGATTTTCATACCCCTCTTTAAAGAGTGGAGACACTGCATCACACGAAGTTAGTAAGGGTATCCTTGAACTTCTTTAAAACGGTTTCCTTTGAAGAATGGATACATTGCATCGCACGAACTTAGTAAGGGTATCCTTGAACTTCGTTAACACGGTTTCCGTTGAAGAGTGGAGATTTTCATACCCCTCTTTAAAGAATAAAATCCTTTGAGAAGGGTTCTCAATCTCCAAAACCAAGACCGATCATGTGATGTTGTTGATGTTGCTCTAATCCGTGGCTATATATGCTCCAATGACGAAGTCAAGGGTCCATGCACCCCAATGCTCATTGCTAAAGTCAAGGAGGTGGGGTAGAAGGGTTTTGTTTTCCTTGCAAGAATAACTTGATACATGTGAAATAGCTATGGCTATAGCAAGGATAGCCAATCACAAGGCGTCTTTGCTCACAGTGACACTTCAAAGACAATGACACCATCTTTGTAGATGAAGCAATCAACACAAATACCATTTTAAATGTGTCACTTCCAATAGCACAATGTTCACATGTAACCTGCAAGTCTATGGTTACTCACAAAACCTTGATTCCACTAGCTTTTATTGTATGAAGGGAGTAGCCAATTCGAAAGCTTGTTACATTGATTAGTCAGAAGTCTTTTCACTTTGTTTGTAGGCTTTTAATATACTATAATTAAAACTTCCAATCGTGTAATTAGAAAATATTTCATCCCACAATTTTTTGGTTTTCTTGGATTTAAACAGTGTATTTGATAGTAAACCTTGAAAAACATGCTTAGACCTATCTTAAGCTACTATAGGGTAGTGCCATTAAGTATATATAAGCCTAGTGGATAGGCTTGCAATTGTCCCACTTGCATATTTAATACTATTAGAAATGTAACAAGTCCTTCAAAATATCTTTTCTTTTGCTTGCCTTGCAAGGGCTTATTAGTAACTAGTCCATTACTTTCTAGCAAAGTGTAAAGTCTTGGAAAAACCTTGCTTATATTTTAATGAGGCATAATAACTCAAGCGTATCATCATATGCTTACTTGATGCTTCAATCTCTCTAAGAGCAGTAGATATAATTATGCATCCTCATTCAAGAGTGTAGTTTTAAGGGTAGTCACAAGAATCTTTGATTATACACACACTTGGTAGCTATGGTTTGGATATACATAGCCTATTGTGCCACAATTATCCAAGATTCCATTCTGTCTCCCTCCTCTCTCTTTCTCTAACATAAGTCACATCTTACTTGAATTTTATAGAAATCCTTGATTGTGGGGTACATCACCATGTTGTGAAACTACAACAAAAAGAAAAGCTCAAGTACATTAGCTAATGTTTTTGGCAAAAAATGCATCCATCATTTTTTTGAGCTTACCCAGCCAATCACAAGAAGATAGTGGTAGTGGCTCTTGTAACAAAAGATCTTGAACATAAAGGAGAATAAACATACCTCTTTATATAGGGATGATTAGAAACATATCCATTAATATAGCAAAGATGTCTCCTTTACATTAGTGCCATTTGACTGAATGTCCATCAATCTACAAGTTTTTCTCTTTTTTCTTTCTCGACTCTCGAATGGTTGCTAAATTGGATAGGCTTAGTGGGGTTTTTACTTAAAGTTAAAATTAAAATTTCAACCAGATAGATAGGAGTAATAATGTGTATGAATATATATCATCACTTTTATTCAAATACCTTGGTAGGAATCTATTTTCATGTATCAAATGTTAAGGGCATTATTTTTCGAATGCCTTGTAGATTGTTTTTCAAAAAAATAGTTTTTTGAAAAAAAAGAAGCTTATAAAAATTTAAATTTTGAAATATCCACCACGTTGGATTTAGGAAATTCCCAAAAGAAAAAAAGATAATATTTGGGACAAACACATCTTAAGCAAGTATGCGTGCCCGCACACACGCACACACACACATAGAGTTGTTGCAAGGTGGTCGAGTTGGGATCCAAGCATAGGAGTTTTTTCTTGAGATGTCCACCAACTTGTTATGCTTAAAGAATCCATGGTTTTCCTTTGTTTCTTGTAATGTTTGTATGAGAGGTTACATGAACTTTCAATCAAATTAATAAATAATCAAGTTTAATAGTTAATCTTGTTCATATGTGCGTAAATTTAATTTGAAAAAGTTACATTTTTTTGCTCTTTAGTAGATCTTAGGCTTGCATTTGGTGAAGAAAGTTTCTCCTTGTTTGGGCACTTCAATTGATAAATGTGTCACAAAAGTTTCATTTTATGGAATTGCTCTATTGGTTTTTGTTATGGTTATTCTCTTAACCTTGTTGTGTAGACATATGGATGGATTAACATATGAATCGATAAGAGGGATTGAAGGCTCGATGATCTTAATTTTGAGAGCTAGGCGATTTGATGGTCTTTGAATATTGATCTTTTTATAATATCAAGCCCTTATCGTGCTAGTTGTATGACCCTTCTCTCTTGAAAAGAGTAGCTTGAAGATTGGCAATTAGCACACTTGTTCCCTTGTATCAAGGCCCTACATGAGTTGTTTGGGTGAGATAGTCAAATTCCATGTCTCTCTTGTCTAGTGTGTTTGTCTTCCCTTTGCAAGGCAACTAATTGTATCCTTGAATAGGCACCGTGTAGGTTGTAGTACTTTGTGTGTAAGTTCATTGGCTTGAGCTATTGATACATCATGAAAGTTTTATATTGGATTGGAACATCAGTAATACATCTTTCTCTGATCAAAAGGTGAATAGAGCACCAACCATTTTCAATCAGGCACAATTGGCATCAAGCAAGGTTCGTCTCTCCCAAGGTGGTTACAATAACAATGCATGAATTGGCTACAAATGTATTTTCCACCCATGTAAGAATGAAGAGCGTCTATCCATTAACGAATTTTATTTTGTGATACATGATGTTGTGTAGACATCTTCAAGATAGATGCAGAAGATTTATCTTGTATGAATGAGAAATAGGTGAAACAAAGCAATTATCGATAAATGTAGTGAAGGAGAGGTTTTCGATTAAGGAGTGAGTGGGTAGAAGATCAGTGAATGATTTAGCAGAGCTAAAGGTCAAAGATGACGCATATTGATTTAAAACTAGTAGACACAGTACCAAGAATGATTGGGGCAAACTTGGTCTTTTTAGATCAGTCATAGATATGTAAAAAAAGAAATGATGCTCATGTGTCAAGCAATGGTCAGTCTACTTGACATGCAATGGCTTCACGCCCCAAAATCATCGGATCAAATCTAGAAAGTCTTAGATTTTTCATATCCAAACTTGTGGGCAGTGAGGTTATGGCACCCAATTTTGGTTTATGCAGAGGTGTTTTTCTTAATCATCGCCAATCGTGTGACATGTCAAGATTATGCCGTTGAGGTTGGTCCCATCTAGATGTGTTTGAAGACAACTTTAATAGAATCAAGTATAATGTTGGATTTTTTATTTGCAATTGTTATTTTGAGGTTGAGAGGTTAGACACTTTACATATAGGGAGTGTCCACGAAAAATAGAGAAAGTGAAAGAGTGTGTTAGGAGTAGCTGTGTGGAACCCACTTGATTGTCACCCATTGGATGCCTAGATTATGGGCATGCACAATTTTTGAAACTAGGCATGGATATTGGTACAAAGCCTTTACACATAAAAAGGATACATCTTGCAAAAAAGTGAAACAAAATATGTTTGCTATTTTCTCAATTAGCTACAAATAACACCATATTGGGGAATAAGAGAATTTCCCATAAGTTTGGGACACATGGTGAAATATTTGGATTTGTCATAACTTGAACCCTATAACTCCAAATTGAGCGCTCTATAGATCAATAGATTCTATTTTTCAAGTGCTTTCCAATGATAGGTTTGATCATATGCTTTTGAGAAACTTATGGGCATGTTATTCAGGTGCCACCTTTCTAGTATTCAAAAAATGAGAATTTGGAGATTCCCAAATTCACTAATATTGTGTTAAATGCAAAAAGTACATCCTTGTTTGTAACTTTATTATAAATGATATAGGGGGATTTCTATATATATATATTTGGCTTGAAAGCACTAAATTAGTAGCATGCATTATCAACTTATCTTGTAAATGAAATAGGATGCATTCTAAGGAAGAAACTTCTTGAGCATGCTTTCCATCTCTTCACATCTCTCTTTGAGATTCTTCTCTCTCTGAACTAGCTTGGCATCAAGTTGCTTACATGTAAAATTTCCTATACTTATCCTGCTTGTGGATCCAAGCTGTTTTGCCCAAGCATCAAATCAAAGGCCCCAAGAGGTGTAATGAAATGGTGTAGGGAGGAGGCAAGTGGAGGTGTTAAGCAATTCGTTATTGCCAAATAGGAAGTTCATGGTGAGGAGGATTGCCCTTGATAGGGAAGATAACCAATTGTAGTGTGGCATGTTTCAACAAGGATTGACAATGCAACTTGTACGTCTCATCCTTGTAGAGGTGATAGCTAAAAAATACTTGGACCTTTGTGACCAAGTGGTTGTTCCTATAGACCACAAGCCACCCTTATATTTTTGCTCTTAGAGATGGTGTCAACTATAGGAAACATATGTGGCTAGGGTGAGAAGAAAAATGAATGTAGGGAAGATAACCAAGTGTAGTGTGGCATGCTTCAACAAGGACTGGTAGTGCAACCTGTAGGTCTCATCCTTGCATGGGTGATATCTAAAAAAATACTTGGATCTTTGTGATCAAGTGGTTGTTCATAAAAATGACAGTAGGTAGAAGGGACGTAAAAGAGCGAGAGTTTTGAAAGAGGTGTAAGAATGGATGGCCATGGTGGACTAGAAGAAGGATGAAATAATTAAAGAGATCGTATTATTATGGGAAGCACTTCATCAATTTCTTAATGGTTATCACTCGACCTTTTGCCCACCAAAACCAAAATCTAGATTAAAAAAGAAAGATAAAAGTTAGGTAAATAAAGGTGAATACAATCTAAAGTGAATCAACTTGTAACTCTATAAGTAAAATGAGCCACTTAAGTATACTAGGGGTAGCTTTTAGTGACGCATGACCTTGTCACCACATAAATGAAATATAACATATGTTGTAACTACATTACTCTACAAATACATCAATGATTTAAAGGATGCATACTTGAGATATCATAGATAGGATCACTTGACAAAGACCCTTGCACAAGATTACATTGACTCTATCAATTTGCTTCTTGTGGTCTTACTTGCCCCTAGTCTAACATTAATTACCTTGAGTAGGTTGTGGCCATAAGCCTCAAGTTTCTACATTGCATAAAAGCTTATTTAACTTGTCTAACATTAATGATGTGCACAAACTCAAAGACACTCTAACTTCAATGCATATACACCTCACTAGGGATAAATTGAGACCCACTAAGCAAAAAAGCCACCAATTCATTGGCCTCTTGATGTATAGATAGTTGCTATAGAAATTTTTCCATTATTGGATGGGCTCATCAAGAAATGGATAAAGCTTAGTGGTATTATCTACATAGGAAATCAAGTGTGTAACATACATAGTAATATTATTAACATAAAGCTTCAACGTTAATAGCATAATACAACATCACAAAATCATAATCGTTATTGTGATCAGTGGGAGAGAGAGAGAGAGAGAGAGAGAGAGAGAGAGAGAAATAAATAGTTATAATTAGTAAATCCCTAGTAGATAATTGAGTTATAGTAATATGAATAATCAAGAGTTACGAGTAGTTCTTTTTAGTAATTATAATTTTATAATCATTACTTGTAGATAAGGGAGGGAGAGTAGAGGGAGAGATAAAGAGAGTGGAGAGTAGAGAGAGAGTGGAGAGTAAGAGTAGAGGAAGAATGGATGGGGAAAGAGTAAATGAGAGAGAGAGAGAGAGAGAGAGAGAGAGAGAGAGAGAGAGAGAGAGAGAGAGAGAGAGAGAGAGAGAGAGAGAGAGAGAGAGAGAGAGAGAATGCCATAGGCTATGTCTCATGAGAAACATTTGAATGTGATAGTACAATAGCCAGATGTCTATATAAATCAAGCGAAGAAAATAGAAGACAGTATGTGTATAGCAGAGTAAGAGTAGAGAGAGAGAGAGAGAGAGAGAGAGAGAGTGTGTGTGTGTGTGTGTGTCTGTGTGTGTGGAGAGAAAGAGGACAAGAGTGGCTGGGAAAATAGTAATTATGAGAGAGTTTTTGTGGGAAAATAGTAATATATGCATACTATAATAAGCAAGTTTGCCATTTGCTCCCTTGCTTTGATGTTTTTCTTGATACACTCATAAGAGGTCTGATTGAAATGTGTCCATGCATATATCTTCTGTTGCCATATTTAGATATCTATCCACTCCTCACCCTTTAAACCATTTTCGCCTATCCAACACCCATGTTGTTGAAAGCACTTTACTTTTCCTTGTTTTCTGTAGGTCTGTGCTAGCATCCCATACCCATTTGGGGAGCCTACTATCATCCATTTGGCGTACTCGGGTGGCATATCTCAGGACTTGGATCATAGCATGTACCTCAATTGGTCAACGGCCTGTTTCTAAAAGCATAAGTACATATGGTGTCATGCTTTTGATGCCCAAATGTCTACGAATAAATTCTTTTTGTAGCTTCTCAATGTTGTTCCATACAGATGAGGAGATGCTCCCTCCCCACACTTCCACTCCATATAATATCGTATGTAGAACATATACATAAAAAATCATACAGTGTATTTTCTAGCATTTAGTATTTGTACGATTGTAGTCATTTTCAAAGTGATAATACTTGCTTTTTCCTGCCGCTAATCATTACTCCACACATATATGCAATCTATGGTCGGCAGGTATCTCAATCCCCATTGCAAGTATTTAAAAGTAGATACTACCTCTATAGATTGCCCCGCATAATGTACTTTTGGTGGGGTCTTTGATTGCTTGGTGTGCATAGCCATTAGCTTTGTTTTTGTTACATTCACTGTCAAACTACAATCTTGACAAAACCGTTCAAGAATCCCCATGAACTGTTGTAGACGTTCCCCAATATATGTAAAGAAGACCACATCATCTGCATAAAGCAGGAGCAAGATAGCAAACATACCAATATGTGGGTTTTTGGATTCCTCTTCATTCATAGCTGTGAGAAGTATTTCCTCTATCTTATCAATGCATAAGCCAAATAATGTAGGGGAGAGCGCGCAACCTTGTTTGACTCCCATATTACTCTCAAATACTTGTGACAACCCATTGCGACCTTTAAGGCGGTACACCACTCGTTGATATATCTTGTAAATTTCCATGCATGGATCATTTAGGAACCCTAATTCTTGCATTCGTTGCCATAAGCCAACCCTTGATATGGTGTCAAAAGCCGCCTTAAAATCCACAAGAAAACAATACAAGGTGTTTCCCTCAAGCCGACTCTCATCCATAAGCACATGTAAAGTAACCAAATGGTCTATGGTGTTATGACAAAGGCAAAAACCTGCTTGTCCATAAGCTCTTTTGTTATTACTTTTTGTCCATTTACTCAATTGCATTTCCAGGATAGTGCTAAATAGCTTTGTTATGGTTGAATTTACTCTAATCGTGCGGTAGTTTGTGAGCAAATTGCAATCTCCTCCCTTATACAATGGTTGTATCCAATTCTCCCACCATTCTTGGGGAAAACCATATGCAAAAGCATGATTTATCACATGCAATATAAACAATCTCATCTTCTTTGTTGTCCATTTCAACATCTTCGCATTCAACTACAAAGTATCACATGCTTTTCCATCAGCCATCTGGTTGAGGACTGCCTCCAATGTTTCTAAAGTGAGGAGAGCACTAAATGGCTGTGTATGTGCATCATATTTGATGGGATGCACCCCTTTATGCATGTAAAGCTCTATAACATATGATAGCATGTAAGCATCTATAAAATCCCCCATAACAATTGACTGTTTGGTTTTAAATTTTCTCCATGCTTGCCTTTGACATTTCTCAAACTCCGTAGCATCTTTACTTTCTTTGGCCACTATATATCGTCATCACTTTTTACGCGTGAGAGCATTATATCCTTTTTCCACCTCCCTTCGTTCTTGTCCCTTAGGGAGGATTTTCAGCTTTCTATGTGCAACCTTACATTCATCATCAAACCATTTCTTGCATGGCAATCCTTTGAAATTTTTGTGATTGCTCTTTGTTTTCCCAGAAACATCTATAGCCGTATTTAACATTACATCTCTCATATTAGTCCATGTGCTCCTAGTAAGATAGCTCATAAGACTATCCAAGTGACCAACATATGCTTGTTTCTTGTCTACATCAATACGGAATGCACAAGTATCTACTATGTCCCCTGCATGTACTCCATGGTGGCAAATATCAAGTGTCAAGCCCAAAGCTATATGATTCGATTCTGGATGTTTTTAACCTAACGAGAACTCTCTGATCATACATAAATCATTCATGTGTATCATTGCATAGTCTACCACATTCAAACCTCCACTACCTGGGCAGCATGTATATCCTTTAGTATCAGGGAAATAATTCATACCATTCAATATTGGAATGTGCAAACCATTAACCATATCCATCAAAGCACGCCCATGAGTGTTAATGTCTGTATCCTCAAACTGTCTACACCAACGTGCATCTACACCCACAACCTCTTCCTTGTCTAGCTCATCACACCCAATGGGCTGAATTTGCATACGCCCAATAAGCGCATTTAAGTCGCCTAAGACAATCACATGTCCTTGTCGCATATATGTGCATGCATCCATACTCAAATCTTTACAAGGTCCTTGCAAATCAACTTCCTGTCGTGCATAGAAGGGGGACTCCTTATGTGGAATGTAACATCCCATAATGTACATAGGTGTAGTGTGCTTGAGCATAATCCAGTGTACCACTTATGTCAGTCTACTTTACATACATCAATCATTCCTTCCAAATGACATTTGTATATGTATGCAACTCCTCCTTGCCCTCTTTTTCCTACATGTGGCTGATATGTGCTATGAATTATGTACCCTTGGAAATCCAGAATTCTCTATGTCTCCCTCTGCCATGTCTCGACGAGGAACACAATGTTAGCATCACCAACCATAGCATTAATGCTTTCCTCTTTATGCCATGGAAACCCTCTGCAATTCCAAAACAACATCTTCACAATGTGTAGCTTCCATGGGTCATGCATAGAGAGAGAGAGAGAGAGAGAAGGCCATAGACTATCTCATGAGAAACATTTGAAGGTGACAAAGTACAACAGCTAGAGGTCTATATAAATCAAGTGAAGAAAAAAGAAGAAAGTATGTATAAGATAGAGTAGAGAGTAGAGAGAGAGAGTAGAAGTTTAGCTTCACCTTTCCTATTATCCCCAACATTATCGTTCTACTTACTTTATTCAACCTCAACTTATTAACTACAAAAGTAATCATATAGTAACATATAACCTAGAGGTAAAGAGTTGTTTTCTTTTAGCCAAGTACCCCCCCTCTCCCCCCACATAGAGCCTCTACATGTGAGTGCCCCTATTACATTATGAGATTGATTATCTTGGATTGACTTGTACCTATTTCAAATCAAAGGGTTTGGTGTAGGTATAATTTAATCCAAACCAATGACTTTCATGATGGAAGGAGGATATACTTATGTATGCAGAGTCTCTCTCTCTCTCTCTCTCTCTCTCTCTCTCTCTCTCTCTCTCTCTCTCTCTTTGTCTCTCTCTCTCTCTCTCTCTCTCTCTCTCTCTCTCTCTCTCCTCTTTGATCAAGCCAAGAGGAAAGAAGGTATATGTTTTGTTTTATGTTATGATATGAATAGCTATTCGATTAAGGAGTTGAGATTTGAATAAACTAAGTATAGTGAGGATTTGGGGACTGACAAGAAAGATGAAGCTATTTAGAGTGGATGATATTGCACATAAGGCGTAATTATTAGGTAACTTCTTAGAGCACAAAGCATTTGTGTAAGTCCATGATGAAGTATGTGAAGTGTTGGATTGAGATGTTCTATTTCATATCTATAGAAAGGTCACCTCTTAGTGGAGAAAAAAACAAAGTACCAGGCTATGTGTTGTTGGAGGTCCAATAGATTGCGAGAGAAAGTCATGGAATAAGCTAATGAGTGTAAAAGCAAAAGTAGAGGTAGAATATCACATGGATTCAAAAGAAGGGGTCATTTATAGATTGAATAGAGAAGGGGTGTGTTTTATTTTGGAAAATTTAAAAAACAAGAGTATTTTTATATAGGTCTAATTATATGACCTTACGAAAGATGGGCTTGTGGAAATACCTTTATACATTAAATAGAGAAGGGGTGTGTTTTATCTTAGAAAAATTAAAAAATAAGGGTATTTGTATATAGGCCTCAAATGAATTTAAAAGAAGGGATCATTTAAAGATTGAATAGAAAAGGGGTGTGTTTTGTATTGGAAAAATTAAAAATGGTATTTTTATATAGGCCTCAAATGCACATGATATATAGGGTTTACATATAGTGAACCGGCCTAGATGTGGACGAATCTAATGGTGTATGATACAAGGTTTAACCTAATTGTGTGCTAGAGTGCCTTGTTGGTTTTTTAAGTATCTTAAGTACTTAACTTCAATCCAAGCTTGGCTATTATGTCTAACTATAGTTGCTAAGCATGATAGGAAGGATTTGTTCGCCTTGTGCCTATTTTCGAAAGGAGTTGTGCTTGAGTGAGGTAAATTCACTAAACGAAGTGAATTTAGTCTAAAAGGGGTGATCTATAGGGCTAGGGATCAATGAGTTAACTTATTTGAGGTAAAGGGCCCATGTTGATGAATCTATATATTGGATCCATGTGTAGCTAGATGTGTTTGACATGGATGTCTTTAATGGATGTGTGTGACTAATTATTAGTGTTTAGACTAAAGAGATTATTGGGTGGTCTATCTTTGTGCGTCACGGTGCTCGTGAGTCCCTAGGAGTTCAACTTTGGGCTAGATATAGTGGGTTGTGGATGGACAAGTAAGTGGTAGATTAAATGATTCCAAGGTGGATGGTCCTTGTGACACTTATATTGCTAGCCATGTGAGGTGAGGATAAAATCTTACATGTGCAAATGCACACTTTTGTGAGTGGTTGTGTGTATCTCCCTAAGGTGAATGGCCGTTATGTGTCTCACTAGGGATAATCAAAAGAGTGAACTTTCATATAAACTAGGATAGGAGTACAATGGATTAGTATCTTGGTAAATCCAAGCTAGTAATCTTACCAAACATTGGATTTGAATGCTCCATATGTGAGCTACTTGATGCTTTTCTAGTTTGTTAGCATACATATAGTGTGCGAATAATGTTGTGCACATGAGTAGGATATAGTGTGTGAAACCTACATTGAGATTTAGGTTTGTGTATCCTAAGAGGTTAGCTTAGATTTTTTTAGTGGAATGGGACATCCTAAGGGATAGGGGCTTAGTCATTGTGTATGTGTGCTAATCATCTATAATATTGATCCTCATGGTCCTTTGTAGCTTTGAAATGTTAAACCTTGTGTTGTGATGTGGATTATAATTGCATAATAATATGTCATTACAAGGATATGGAGGTATAGCGGTGGTGCTTTCTGACACAAAATAGCAACCTCGCTATTTGCATCGCTAATGCAACACTATAGTGATGCAAATAGCACCAGTACTCAGACGAAAAAAACGCAGGCCGAAACTTGAGCGCGTTATTTTGCGTGCATACACGAAAGAGAGAGAGAAAGGGAGAGCTAACATCTTGCATTTGACAGGAGAGGGTGAGAAAGAGAGAAATAGGGAGAAGGAAAGCTTCTCATCGCCGCCGCGGCCGTCCGCGAAAAAGAGGAGAAAGTGTATAGAGGGCAAAGAGGTGTCGCTGAATCCTTCTTCGAGTCTTTACAGTGAGTACATTGTTTCTTCTTACTTGGTTTTTGTGTTTTCTCTTTCTCTTTTACTTGTTTTTGTTAAAATTCATGTGTATTGAGAGAGGGAGAGGAAGAAGGAGAGGGAGGGAGAGGGAGGGAGAGGAAGAGGGAGAGGAAAGAGAGGGAGAGGAAGAGGGAAACATTAAACATAATAGGGAAAGTGAGAAAGAGAGGGAGAGGGAGAGGGAGGGAGAGGAAATGAGAGAGGGAGAGGAAGGGGGAGGGGGAGGGAGAGGGAGAGGAAAGAGAGGGAAACATTAAACATAATAGGGAAAGAGATAAAGAGAGGGAGAGAGAAATGTAAATGAGAGAGGGAGAGGAAGAGAGAAAAGGAAAGAAAGAACAAGAGAAAGAGGAAAAAAAATTAAACATAATAGGGAAGGATAGAAAGAGAGGGAGAGGGAGAGGGAGGGAGAGAAAATGAGAGAGGGAGAGGAGAGAGAAAAACATTAAACATAACATGGAAAAAGAGAAAGAGAGGGTGAGGGTGAGGGAGGGAGAGGAAAGGAGAGGGTGAGGGAGGGATAGGAGAGAGAAAAAACATTAAACATAATAGGGAATGAGAGAAAGAGAGGGAGAGGGAGAAGGAGGGAGAGGAAATGGGAGAGGGAGACGAAGAGAAAAGGAAAGAAGGAACGAGAGAAAGAGGGAAAAAATATTAAACATAGTAGGGAAAGAGAGAAAGAGAGGGAAAGGGAGAGGGAGGGAGAGTAAGAGAGAAAATGAAATGAGAGAGGGAGAGGAGAGAGAAAAAACATTAAACATAATAGGGAAAGAGAGAAAGAGAGGGAGAGGCTGAGGGAGGGAGAGGAAATGAGAGAGGGAGAGGAGAGAGAAAAAGCATTAAACATAATAGAGAAATAGAAAGAGAGGGTGAGGGTGAGGGTGAGGGAGGGAGAGGAAATGAGAGGGAGAGGAAGAGAGAAAAGGAAATGAGAGGAACATAGGGAAAAAACATTAAACATAATAGGGAAAGAGAGAAAGAGAGGGTGAGGGTGAGGGAGGGAGAGGAAATGAGAGAGGGAGAGGAAGAGAAAATGAAAGAAGAAACAAGAGAAAGAGGGAAAAAACATTAAACATAATAGGGAAAGAGAGCAGGAGAGGGAGAGGCTGGAGGAAGGGAGGGAGAGGAAATGAGACAGGGAGAGGAAGAGAGAAAAGGAAATGAGAGAGGGAGAGGAGAGAAAAAACATAATAGGAAAAAAGAGAAAGAGAGGGAGAGGGAGAGAGAGGGAATGTTAAACATAATAGGGAAAGAGAGAAAGAGAGGGAGAGGGAGAGGGAGAGGGAATGAGAGAGGGAGAGGAAGAGAAAAGGAAATGAGAGAGGGAGAGGAGAGAGAAAAAACATTAAACCGATTTAGGGAAATAGAGAAAGAGAGGGAGAGGGAGAGGGAGAGAGAGGGAGAGGAAGGAGAAGGAAACATTAAACATTATAGGGAAAGAGAGAGGGAGATGAAGAGAGAAAAAACATTAAACATAATAGGGAAAGAGAGAAAGAGAGGGTGAGGGTGAGGGGGAGAAAGGAAATGAGAGAGGGAGAGGAAGAGATAAAAGAAAATGAGAGAGGGAGAGGAGAGAGAAAAAATATTAAACATAATAGGGAAAGAGAGAAAGAGAGGGAGAGAGAGGAAATGAGAGAGGGAGAGGAAGAGAGAAAAGGAAATAAGAGGGAGAGGAGAGGGAGGGGGTAAGGGAGGGAGGGAGAGAAAATGAGAGAGGGAGAGGAAGAGAGAAAAGGAAATGAGAGAGGGAGAGGAGAGAAAAAACATTAAACATATAATAGAGGAATAGAGAAAGAGAGGGAGAGGAAGGGAGTGAGAGTAAATGAGAGAGGTAGAGGAAATGAGAAAAGGAAATGAGAGAGGGAGAGGATATAAGAGAAAAAATAATAAACATAATAGGGAAAGAGAGAAAGAGAGGGAGAGGGTGAGGGGGGGAGAGGAAGAGAGAAAAGAAAAGAAAGAACGAGAGAGAGGGAGAAAACATTAAACATAATAGGAAAAGAGAAAAAGAGAGGGAGAGGGAGAAGGAGGGAGAGAGAGGGAGGGAGAGGTTGTTGTTTTCTTGTTTGCAGTAGTAGTAGTAGTTTTTTCTTCTTTTCTTGTTTATTGTTATTGTAGTAGTAGTTGTTGTTTTTTTCTTTCTTTTTTTGTTTATTATAGTAGTAGTGGTAGTCGTGGTCGTAGTCATCGTAGTCGTGGTTATGGTCATAGTAGTAGTAGTTGTTGTTCTTGTAGTAGTAGTAGAGAGATGTTTTGTTAAAGAAAATGAGAGAGGGGGAGGAAGAGAAAAAAGAAGAAGGAAGGAGAGAAAGGAAATAAATATACAGTATAATAAAAAAAGAGAAAAAGAGAGACAGATGGAAGGAGAGGAGATAAAGAATGGATAAAAGATAAAGAGAGAGTGGTGGCGAGGTTCGGTGCAATACCATAAGACGGGAAACACTCCGACATACGTTAATTTGTGGGTGGGTGGGTGGAGACTTTACATACGTTAATTTTTGCCGAGTTACAAGATAAGAAATCCCTTCTCAAACAGTTTAAGAAAGAAAGAAAAATGATAACAAAAACAAATTGTTTGTCGTAACGTAGACAAAATGGAAAACGATGGAGGTCTTGATGTTCAAGATCACGAGGCGTATCTTAATCAGCATGTCCCATGTCCTTGCTCTCAATGTAAGCTGGAAACTAGATGAAAACATCGATTGTCTATAGAACATGTACGATGCTTTGGCGAGTTTCAATCTGAGATCATTGATCAGGCGATCTTGGATTTTCAGCAAACGGTAAGAAAAGTTAATATCAATCATGCATTGTACTCACAAGCTAATTGAATATTATATACAAAAAGATTGGGTGCGACTAGCAAATTTTGTATCCAAGGAGGTGACGTCTCGTCCCAAGGAGTGCACCCTTTGCGGCCAATTAGAAGAGTTCTTGGGCATGCGATGGATAGAGTGCGTGAGCCAAACCACCACTTGGAAGTTACTACCCAATCTATACTGTCAATACTATAGGAGACAAACCACCACTTGGAAGGTACTACCCAATCTATACCGTTAATACCAAAGGAGACAAACAGCCTTCGAGACTTACCTACAATCTTGGAGCCTGAGATGGACGCAACGATCCATTCATTCCCATGGATGTAGAGACTTCTAATCTGCTTAGAGAGGAAGCATCCATACCATTATATGATTGGTGTCAAGTATCTCGCCTGAAGACATTGCTTGCACTCTTAAGTGTGCAAGCAAAATACGAGTGGAGCGATGCGAGTGTGACCGAGTTGATCATGTATCTTGTACGTATGCTTCGTTGATTTCTTTTCAGCACTATCATTAAAAACATTTGTGCTTTTTCAAGGTGTTTTATGATTTTTTTGAGGTTAGTGAAGTATCATATATTACCACTTGCAAATACCATGCCTGAATCTTGTGATGATACACGACATGTTTTACGAAAGCTTGGCATGGACTACAACAGCATCCATGTATGTATCAACGATTGCATACTCTTTCGAGAAGAATATGAGACTATGGAGACATGTCCAAAGTGTGGTTCTCACAAGTATTGACATGACTTGCAGGGCAAACCATCCCTAAAAAAGTTCTTACACACTTTTCACTTAACCCCCGGAATAAACCACACGTTTTGTACGTCTGGCATGGCGAGCTTGACAACGTGGGATGCACAGAATAGGTCCACAGATGGAGTTCAACGAATATCAGCGAATTAACACGCATGGAGCCACATTGACTCTACCTTCCTAGGCTTTACCCGAGAGCCAAGGAATCTTTGGCTTGGTCTTATAATGAATGGCGTGAACCCATTCGGTCTGCGCTCAACTTCTTACAGTGTGTGGCCTATAGTCCTTGTCAACTACAATATCCTTCCAAGACTTTCTACGAAGAAAGGACATCTCGTCCTTAGCTTACTTATCCACGGCCGCTACAAAGTCAAAAATATGGACGTGTATCTTCGTCCATTAGTCGATGAGCTTAAGATTTTGTGGGAGGAGGGGGTCACCATGCAAGATATAAGCAAGCGCAATAGTCGATGGTCCGCCAATATTCGAGCCATTCTCATGTGGAAGATGCATGACTTTCCGGGATTCTCATAGTGCTCACGTAAATAGGCTTCCATTCTCGTTGGTAATATCTATCATAGCTCCTTCAAGTTTTTATTCACTGATAGAGGTGTTGGGACATGTTTGGTTACCTCAGGTTATCATGCATTCCATTGTGCGGGCCACAGTTAGACTCCTAAAAGTCATGAACCATGAAGAAGATGGCATATTAAGGACACGCCACTTTCTTGCCAGAGGATCATGAACTCATGGAAGGTTTTCTTAGATGACATCCAACACGTATGAATGCCCAAAGTTGGTACGACTTGAAAATGGTCCACTCAGAGTCACATCCAAACGGAATGAAATGGTTCTCAGTTTTCTACGAGTTGCCATATTGGACCCACTTACATATCAACCATTTGTTGGATAGTGGGAATTCTTGAAGGGATGTAGTCCAAAGGTGATGACATGTTTAGGGTTTGTCGTATCTATATTTTATATGCGACAACTAATTGAGTGTTTCAATGTACAGTACAAAATATATAGTGTAGCATGGTTGCGCGGACGGCATTTTCCGGTGGAGTGTATTGACAAAATGCGCTCCACAATAGACTGTGGTATCATGGCAAGGTTTGAGCAAGAGAGCCGACGACGGGCAACGAGTTCAAACACGGTTATAGATGAGATTGAGTATTTCGAGAACTTGCAAAGTATTGTTATGGTGGTTTATCGTAGCTTGTCCATGATACTATTCGATGTGTAGTGGTTCGAAGTAGTACTTGAAGGAGTTGAAGCAACAGTTCGATGAGGTCCATCTGGATTTCTCGAAATAGATTCCGAAAAAAATGGACGTATTTGCGTGACACATTTGCATTGTCAGTCTATTGTAAACAGGTACATGAACTCATTTGTTTGTTAATTGTATTACGACATGGTACATGTCACAATAGTTAGATCTCTCTTGTACGTGTTTGTGAACATGTAATCTTCTATCAAAACTCCCGACAACCTTGATGGTGGTATGTTATAACTTCAACTCCTTGAAGTGCGAGAGTATATGATCAAAGCAATGTTCCGAGCATAGATGAGGACAATATGCAAATAGGGGGATCAATATTGCAAGGGGTGGAGGCCACCAAAAGGTTGGAGTATGTAGAGAAGCTAGTATCAGGTAACAATGATGGAAATACATGGGACATAGGATATGTCATACTTGGAGCATCCACTTACTCAATTCGTTAACTAATCGCTTATAAAGGTACATAAGATATGCATTTTAAGTAAGATCATTTTTTAAAGATTTATATTACCGTGCTTTGTATGATTTAAATTGATTATGCTAACATTATTTTTTGTATGTGCAGGTGACCTTTGTGGATACTTAGATCATCACAATGAGTCGAGGGATGAGCGATGAGCAGTTGTAGGATATCTTCATGTGCATGTCTCTAGATTAGATGGAGAGATTAGAGACATGGAGGACCAGGAGCTGTCTCTCAGACATCATTAGGCCACTCTATTAGATCTATTTTGGGGTGATCAGATGCTTCAGTTTCGAGCAGACGAGGTTGACGCTCCAAACTTGGGGCAGACGGAGGGAGTGCTTTAGGGTCAAGGGGATGCTGCAGAGATACGGATGCAGTGAGCCTATAGTCGGCTTGGGATACAAGTGCTACTACTCGGTCTGGTGGCGGTTCTAGAGAGCATGGTTCAGGTGGTTGCTGTGGAGGCACGGACGTGGTATCTCCGTCTCGTCGTTTTGTTGGAGTTGCGTGACCTCTGGAATTTGTCACACCTGTGAGGACGTCTACTCCAGTCACTCTAGCTTTTGCTCAGTCGTCCGCAGGTGGCATCCCTATGGGTGCTACTCTGATAGATACTACCCTAGTCGGTACACCAGATGTACAGGGGTCTCCTGGATACGCCCAGGAGCGTGATCGCAGGTAGGAGAGGACCCATCTTAGGCATACCCAAGAGGGGTATGCCTACCTTGTAGATGATAGGTCAGGAGCCATCATCATGAATGATGAGGGGAAGAGGGTGATGGCTCGCATGAGAGAGTTGTGCCAACAAGTTTTTGGACACGTCTTGGATTATTGGAAAAACATACAAGAGGGGAGCAAGGACTACATAGTAGCATCATTGCATGAGGAGTTTCTGGTACCAGTAGCCGCAACAGATAGGTTTTCTATGGGCTGGATGATGGAGTGCATGCATGCATATATGTCACATAGAGGATCGAGCGCACGCAAGGCACTCAAGAGTGGGGCTGCAAAGACGAAGTAGCTAGACGTGGATGACTGGCGCCAACTAAGAGAGGAGGCTACACATTTTCAAAGACATTGGAGACAGCAGCGCGAGGCGACGAGGGCATGATTAGAGGCGGGAGTCGTCCATCATCTTGGGAGTGGCGGCCACAAGATAAATTTGTAGAACTTTGTAAGTTTTTATTTTGTTTTGCTTGCTTATTTTTTTGCAATATCCTTTGTACTAACAATTGTGTTTCTAACCATTCGTATTTTGTTTTCTTTGTAGCACTCCATTACAAATCGCGATCTGACCGGCCTTGAGACTTGATATGCAGAGAGGCATGGTCTCACTGCATTGATCGACCAATTGTATGGACGTGGCATTCCTGTAAGTCACTCATATTTCTTGTTCGTAGTTACCATGTTTAATTAGAATGCATTATTGTATGGTGGATTGATGTGTAGTTGTTTCTTTTTTTGCAGAGTTCGTTTGATGCTCCTTTGCGGCAGGATGAGCTTTCGGATGGCAATGATCTATAGCTCACCCTTGGATCCCTCGAGCTCACACACCCTTCTTTTTTGGTCATGTGATTTGTGTAGACATTTTCTATGTAGTAGTGATATCTTGCCATGATTGTACGAGTCGCTTTCATAATGCGATCATGTATTTATTTCATGTATCACTGTTATGATTTAAGTACACTTTGTCTTTATTTACATGAGCATTGTATACAGTGCAGAAACTATTTTTTATGGCCCAAATAAAGCACATAGTGCTATATGTGGCAGGGTGTCCTACCACAAATTTTATTTTCATTGTTACCGTCCCTATTAGTGTCGTAAATTTACTACACACGTCATTATTGACGTTGTTATTAGTGTCGCAAAGCGTCGTTATCAACGTTGCTATTTGCATTGGTTCGCAAATGCGTTTGCGACGCTGATACTGACGCTGATAACGACGCTAATACCGACTGTTCTATGGCCTCGCTAATAACAACGCTTTTTGTGACGACAGGGGAAATTTTCTTTATTTACATTCTCGTCGCTTTTAACGTCGGTATAAGGCCTATATCTTGTAGTATGTGTACCCTTAACTAATGATGCATTGTATGAGTTTGCAATTAATGTGCATATGATTAACCTTAATACAACTGTCCAATAGTATTTATTTTATGATGGCCTAAGTATGCGGTGCTCTACTACTAGTGCAAGGTGCAAGTGGTGTATCCAAGGCTAGGAACAAAGGAATGGGGTGTTCCTACATGTAAAGTTGAAAAGAGGATGCTATGTATGCCTTTAGTGCCTATTGTGAGTATGTATATGGCTACATATATGTGTTCTAAATTGAAAGAGCCTAAGTGGGAGTTTATAGGCCACCAATGTATATGGGATCTATCTATATTGGCGGTGGACATGAGTGCCTGAGTGATATACGAATGTCAATCTATCTATATTGGCGGTGGACATGAGTTCTCACGGGGTGACGACTGTCAGAGAGTGGCTTGCATAACCATAGCAGAGACTCCTCTTCTACCACTGTTGTTACATTGGAGGATTAATGAAGAAGAGAATCAAATTTCAACTCAGCAAGGGTAAGGACACTTGAGAGTTATGCACAGGGATGAACGCTAGACGATCATGGCATCAAAAAGCTCGTCCTTGCAGCTAGAAGCTGTGAGAAAAAAAGCATTTTGTCTCTTGGAATTTTGGTTTGCTAATGGCTACATGATTGCTGTGTGTGTCGGAGTTGCTACAAAGGACCGTGAGGCTGCATCGAGGTTAGCCAGTGAGCTATGCGAATGGCTGGTTACTATTGCAAGTTCAAGGGGCCCATGTGAGCTGTTCAGAGGACAGCCATGATTGAAGGCATGCAAGATGTTGTTACGACGGGGGATAGATTTTGTTGCACTCCACCAGCCAATTGATGTGCTTTCAATTCAGGAAAGTTGGCATCCGTCAACTTGTGAGGAGCACTGTTATTGATGAATAAGTTAATGAATGCAATGACCCAGTCAGTCTGTGTACAGCTAGTGTTTTCATGCAGGGCATCATGTTAGAGCACGCCATGTACAGGAAAAGGGCCACACATTGGCATTGTTTTCTAGCTACAGTTTTGACTAATGATGTTGAAAGATTTGACTAATGATGCTAAAAGATTTGCTGTGACAAGAATGATCTTCTTTGTGTGTACATTATCAGGGTGTGCCAAGTGTCTATAGTGAGGCTGCTGCAAATAGATACTATCCGAATTGTGAAGCTATCTCATGTGGAGAGTTTGAAGCTGCTTTT